>NW_026624504.1:31986-50528 GCF_030028575.1 Malurus melanocephalus
TTTTTTTTGTCTTTGCTCAGTCCCCTGTAACTGCAAAGGCAGAGACGGAGACGGAGTCTGAGATGAGACATCAGAAATTATGAATTTCCAGCTTCCCCTATTGTGGAGGTTTCCATCCACAGCTCATTTAGGGGTGCTCCCTTATATTTTCCTCCTCCCTCGAAACACAGGACATGAGCTGTTTGCAAAAGTAAACAGCCACCTGCAACACCCACACTTGAGAGACAGAGGCACRTTGAAAAAGGATGACTTCGCCATTTCATATGAAAAAAAAATTGATAAATGTTTTACATAACTGCTGGCAAGCAACCCAGATTAAGGGGCCCAGATCAGATCCATAAAAACTCCCAGTGGTTAAGGCATGACACACCTAACACAGTGCTGGCAGTTATTATGTCTGTTTTTGCCCAAAAAGCAGGAATCAAAACCAAGAATGTAATTTAACAATCAAAAATTTCAGAGAGGTTTTAGCCTAATCTCCGGTAGGCTGTAATACACTTCTTTTTTTCCCAAAGGTTCTTTGAAACCATAAAATCCTAAACTATGTCTATAATAATATAAAACTGCACATCTGATCTGAAGATTTAATTATTTAGTTTGGACATAAAGTGACAGMTTGCAATATAGATAATAGTTCTGGCAAAGCTGCAGACATTAATCTGGAGGCAGCTTCAGTGTAAAGTTATTCTGGCTGTATTCAATAGAAGTGTCATTGCATTATTAAAATCAAGAGAAGCCACAAAAATCCATATCCCTCAAAAAGCTAAATCTGAAAAGCAACTTGCTTTCAACACCAAGTTTGGATTAAMATCTATCAGGGCTCTTTGTCTTTGAGCCACCAATGGAAAAATCAAAAATCCTGAAGTTCAGCTGAGTTCAAGTCGGGAAATGAAGAAAAAAAAAATGAACCAAAGAAAAGCAAAAAGGGATAAAATAACAGACCAGAGAAAAGCYGTGGGTTAAGGTACAATATAAAGCCAAGAGCTGAAAATGCTTACAAATAACATTGTGTTTGACACAGTGAAGCTTTTTGTCAACATTCCCTGCCCTGAGTGTGCTTCAGCTGCACCTGGCTCTAGTTCTTGGCCATTATAACTTGTAACACTGCTAATTTTCAGAACTATTAGAAAGCTTTCAGTAAACTGAAGAGTTCCAGGAAAAGTGAAAAATTCCATATAAAGCCTTTGCACAAAGAAAGAATTTRTGACTTCATGAAAACCTCAGGCTTGAAGAGAAAAAACAATCCAGCCAAACAGTATTTTATATTTTCCACAGAAAAAAATACATTAATAAATAAGTAAATGCATAAATAAATTTCTTTTTTTTTACTCTTCCAGTCAACAGTACATGCAGTCTAAAACTGCAAGGTACTTAGTGATAAACAAACTAGGTCAYTACAGAGATACCAAGGATAAATATAGTTATTTTTAATGCAGGGGAACGTTCCCAGACAATTTTTTGACAGCCTGAGATAGCTGCACTGAATGCAGAAACCTGCTTTGTCTACAAACATCTTCACCACTCTTCACTTTTTGGTGAACACTTGCAGAATGCAAATACTATATAAAGATCTGTCCTGTGTTAGTGCTTACAGATACCTCAGGAAAAGGCAAAAGCCAACAAAAAATATTGCATGCTAGTGCAGCAATGACCTCTCCTCCCCAGATAATATATCCTTTTACATTTCCTGCCACTGCCATGTTCAAACAGACTCACTGTAAGATATGACAGGACCATGTGGGGACACATCTGAGCCACCCCAAGAACAACACTGTCACTAAACCACAAACTCCACAGAAACGCAATTTTTTTCAAAGTCCTCATTTCCACCAGGAAAATATTGGATCTTCTACACCCTAAAGARCATCAAGACTAAATCCTGTCCCTTTTTAACCAGACAGGAGAAACAGGAATTCATTATTTACTGGTGGGATGATGCCCAGACCTCAGGCTGCTCCCCAGAGCACAAACCTGGGTGAAGCCAAAGAGCAGGGGTGACTCAGGGAGGGTAGGAGGCAGAAGAAGTTGATATTTTATTTTTTAAACTACATCAGCTTGGAGAAGAAGCACCTTCCACAAGGCCAATTTCAGCAGATGCACACTCTAGCCTGTAATCTACTACAACAGCAATTTTGTGCCTTTTATGCTGTTCTTTTTCAAAGAACATATGTAATATCTCTAAAATCTTCAGTAATCTTACCTGGGTATCTTAACGGAAAAAAATGGAGCAGAGCAAAACCAGGCTTTTTTCACAGCTGTTTTTCCTACAGAAAATTTGTTCTGAGATCCTACATAAAAGGCTTMAAAAAATTAGCCCAACAGTTAAAAAATACATATACATATAGTATACCATGCTGTAAACAGGAATTTTCAATTTCAATCATAAAAGCTTCTCGCACCTCATTCTGAAAATGAAAAAGAAATGAGAATCTCCTGCACGCACGGTAATAAAGTGAGAATAACACTGAATGACATTAACTGAGAGCTCTCCTGAARCAGCATTTCCAGATGATTCAATGTTTGTGAGATCCCTGAAACTCTTTAGGTAAATATTTCCAGTGTACCAACGCTTCTCTCACACACACACACAGAAAAAAGAGATGGATATTCAAGCAGCTGCTGTGCCTGTAACACTGGCACCACAGGAGACCCAAAACGTGGCTTTTATCAGGCATAAGTCATCAAATCTCCTAATTTCTCTTAAAAGCAGATTTTTTTTTCTGCATGATGTATTGACCTTTGTTTTCAGACTTCAGGGATGGAAGGTACAGACACATCAAGGATATGAGATGGGGGGTAATGATACAAAAAAGCTTGATGTGACCCAAGAGACAAATTATTGCCATAAAAGATGCTAGCACAAGACTTCGTGATTATCTGACAGACTAGAGCATTAATAGAGTGAAATAGAGYAGCTTCCTGAAACTCAAAAAAATCATTAAAAGCGTATTTTTTTCCACAGTTCTTCAGTTCTACAAATGGTGCTCTGATAGAAAAAAAAAAAAATATATATATACATATATATATATAATTACATCTCAGTGATCTCTATTCCACTGAAGTTGGGGTGCAGTTTTGATATATTTCTCCTTCCTTCCTCTGCCTCAAAAGGAAATGTTTAAATAGTATTTAAAATCCTGTTCAGATTTTTCTACAAGCATAATGCTTTAGCCACAATTCAACTGGAAAAGAAACCAATGTGCCGATTTTTAATCGTTTATTACTCTCTACAGGAAATTTTTTTTAAAACCCACAAAACCTCAAGAATTTGTTTATCAAAGARCCCAAACAATCAAAGCAGCAGGCTAACCAGCCAAAATTAGTCAATCACTAGATCTCAGACATTTTGAAGTGCTTTTTTCCTCCTGAAGGACACAATATTTTTACTCATTTTGTCTTTTTTCTTCCTGCCCAGGCTTCAGCTGCTCTGAATGAAGAAGCCAGAACCACATCGACTCCTTGGTAGTTTTAAAGCAGATTTCTTGYTTGGAAACAAGCCAGAACAGGATTTCTAAGGCAGGCAGCTCCTCCTGTTTCTGCTGAGAGCACATGGGGAGCTTCTGAGCCTTGCCTGCTCTGCCTGGCCCAGGAGTGATCTTTATCCACAAGATAAATATTTGCAACAAAATAATTAGGGAAGAAAAGCGCTGTAATCTGTCCTCAATGAAATGACCTACTGGGACAGTCTAGTTAATCAACACTGGATCTGTCCCAGGGTGGTGAGATGGCCACTTAGGACTGGGAGACAGCCAGGGAAATGTGGAATTTTCTGCTCTGCCTTCACCCCTGCCAAGGCAAAGCAGACAGGAACGCAATGGATACTCGTGGATCTGACTTTTGGATGTTGTTTCCACAGTGGGAAATACACAGCTATACACGAGGCAGGGAGAAATCCGTGCCTTAGGGTTGGTGCAGAAACTTATTTCTTACTAAAAAAAAAAAAAAAAAAAAATGTGTAAAACATTTCTTAGCAAAAATTAAAAAAAAAGTCACTTACTCCTCCCCATCTCCCTTCCTTGCACCATCTCTGGGACTGATCTGCTCCTGTCCTAAGCCATCCCCAGAAGATATACGAACTTTACTTCTTTGTGTAAGACCATCATCYCCAGTGCTGGAATCAGGGAAAAGCCAGTGGAAACGAAATTAGATGGGGTTTGGCCACTCTGTTAAATCTCACACGGCAGGGTGGCTCATCTCAGCCATGTCTGGCAGTAAAAATCTTTGGAAACTCAGCAATTTTCCCACAGACCAGATCTTATTTCACCCCTTCCTGACCAAAGTGCCCTGACCCACAAGTCAGAACTGCACCTCTTACTACTTCACTTTTGATCACACTCAGTATTTTGGCTTCAAAATGCCAGAGAGCAGGTTCAGATTAAATATGAGGAAATTTTCCCCTGTGGAGGTGTGGAGGTCCTGGCACAGGGTGCCCAGAGAAGCTGTGGCTGTCCCTGGATCCCTGGAAGTGCCCAAAACCAGGTTGGATGAGGCTTGGAGCACTCTGGGACAGTGGATGCATTTTAAGATTCCTTCCAGCCCAAAACATTCTATTATTCTATAATTCTTTGATTTTAARTACACATTAGTATGCAATTATTCATCTCTGCAGAAAGATATTGAGGCACACTAGAGCAATCACTGCTCTCGCTGTGTGCACCAATATAGATGTGGTATTAACATTAAGTCAATATATATAGTCAATCTCACTTTATTCCAGCTGATTTCCRAGCTCTTGTTCAGAATGTTGCTTTGATTTTTTTTTCTTCCCTGGTGGATTTCACGAAAGAAAGGATACATCTGACACCACATTCCCAGCGATGTCTGACATTTCTTCAAGTCCTTTTTTTTTCCTTATGACTTTCCTTATGACAGGCTGAACCACAAGACCCATATTCAGACAAGAGTTTAGGGCTGATTAAAACCACCATAGGAAGGAACCAGAGTGCTCAAAAATGCAGCATTTCTAAGAGAAATTTCTGAATCATCTCCCTGAATAAGGATACCAGGTTGAAGAGAAGCCTGGTGAAGAAAGCCAAGACGTTGGAATAGGATGGGCTTGATCACACCCAGGAAAATGAAAGTCATTAAAGAGGTTGATCTTTATCCTGAAGGCTTATCTGCGAGGAGTGCATCATTTTGTACGAGGTCTGAAGGCAAACCATAAAAAAAGACATTACAGAAATTACACAAAAGCATCATTAAAGGAACATATATATGATGCACCATAGAAGGGAGCTACTAGGTAATTTCAGCTACTTCCCATGACAACAGCACATCATTTCCCCATCCACACTGTACACTATTCACAGTATCAATCTAATCTTCTCTTAGAAATGCTCAAATAAACAGCATTGCATGGTTTTAAAATAGTTCTGGAATAGTATCTGAAAGCAATCAGCTACTAGGTCTTAGTTTTTAACCTAGAAAAGACCTTGCAAAGTAATCCCATGCAACTCCTCACACAAGCAAGGAATCTGACAAGTTGCATTGCATATAATAGTTTTTCCATCTCTATTTCAAAAGGCTGAGCTGGAACAAGAGTAAAAAGAAAACAGAAAAAAAATAAAATCAAAACATCAGCCTATAATAGTTTTTCCATCTCTATTTCAAAAGGCTGAGCTGGAACAAGAGTAAAAAGAAAACAGAAAAAAAATAAAATCAAAACATCAGCCTCAGAGCCCACGACACTGTCTGTAAACATAGTAATTAACTAGAAAAAAAACCAAAAAACAAAAACCAAAAACCCTGGCATACAAATTAAAGCAGGATGGTTTAAAGGGCTGTAATACAGAGCAGTCAGGGAGGAAACCTGGATTCCAGGAGCTGGTTGTGTGCAATGACACCCAGCAGTGGCAGAAGCTGTAATGCGTGAGAGAGAGATGGACTAAAACATGTAAATAAATGCTAAGCATAAAACAAACCTAATTTTTTTTTTTTTTTTCTATTTTTCTCGCCTATGCTTGTCGCATGCAAGTCTTATCTGTAAGTATTTCTTGTGTGATCTGTTGTAGCTTCACTGTTGCAGAAACCTAAGACATGGGTAATCAGATGCCAGAAATTACTGTTATTTATGCTCTGCTGTCACAGCTCTCCATAATTATGCAGGTTGACACAGCATCTTGACAATGACAGGAAGAAAAGCAGGTTTTGTAGAGATTTTGTCAGCCTCCCTACACAGAAGCTCGGCAAATTGCTGCAGCTAAAAATTAGCAGAGCAGTCATCTCTTTCCCGTTTGGTTTGGGGTTTTTTTAGTTTTTTTTTGGTCTGTCAAAAAGTTACTAATGTGAGAGTGTTCAAAGACATGAATAAAAAGGTCTCTGTGTCTAAATTGTGGCTTTATCCTACAGCASGGCCATAATCTGGCTATGCATAAATAATTGTGCTGTTTAGAACTAAAATCAAGGCAAAAATTAGGAGGGGCAGGRGGAAGGAGAGAAGGTTATTTGCAAAATGCTGAGAAAATGTATTGTTTTGCGGTAAAAAATAAACATTTTATGCTCCGGGGTTCAAGCCCATAGTGTGAAATACTTAATAGGGCCGCCGGGTCACAAACAAATCCGAGGCACATTTTCCACTCACATCGTCAGTTTCCTGCTGGGATGTGCCAAGCTCCTGCCCTGGCTCAGCTCAAGGAGTGCTGATCTCCTTGAGCCTGCTGATCCATCTGCTGCTCCTCCCCGCTGTCATCTGCGCCTGAAATCCTTCAGCTCGCTGCTTTAAATACTGCGCCTGAAATCCTAACTCCCGAAAAACCGAAAACTTGTCAGCTGGGGGGAGCTGAGATAATCCAGGATTCTCTGTTTAAAAATGAGGCAAGGCAGAAGGAGGGTTTGGCTAAACGGGAATATTCTCTTGGAAAAAAGGTAAAAAATAAAAAAAAAAAAAAAAAAAGCAAGAATGTGTATGCCCAGTGGCACTTAAAGAACATGGAGAAGCTGCGGATAAAGAAGGGAGAAAATTTGTGTGGCCAAAGCTCATATGGAGCTGGGGTTTCCAGAGCTGTGAGGGACAATAAAAAGAGATTTTCTGAATAAAATAATGGCAATAGGTTGTGTAAAAATACCATTGGCCTGTACCAGGATGAGGATGGGCACCTTACAAACAAGGCTGAGGTGTTTAAAGCATTCTTTGACTTCTTCAACACAGATGGATCAAATGCTCTGAACTGGAGGACCATGACTGTGGAAATCATCAAACAACCCCCCAAACAAACCTTAAATTATACATAATAATGTGAGATCTGCTGCTCCAGATGCATCCCTACAAATCTGTGGGGCTTGATAGGATTTATCCGAGAATCCTCAGAGGACTGTGCTGATGTCCTCACAAAATGTCTCTGATTGATGTTTGAACAATCTTGGGTTTGAACTCCCACCTGACTGGCAAATTTTGTACTTTTTTTCAAGGAGAGCAAGAAGAACCCTGGAAAATACAGGGCCCAGTATTCCCTTCAGGGCCTGGTAAAGTTATGGAGAAGATTATTCTTGTAGGAATTGAAAAACACCTGGAGGACACACAGTTCACAGCCAGCACAGGTTCATGAGGAGAAAGTTCTGCTTTTTCACCCTGATTTGCTTTCATGACAAAGTGACTCACCCCTGGATCGAGGGAAGACAGCCTGTGGAACTTTCTAGATTCCAGGAAAGCTTTCCATTCTGTCTCTTCCAGGATCTTTTGGGATTTCCCATCCCACAGGATAAGGATAAACACATTATGAGCTGGCTCAGGGGTCAGGGACAAAGGCTTATGGTGGCTGGGTGACACCAAACTGGGACTCCACAGGGCTCCATCCTTGTCTCTGTGCTCTTTAATATCTTTATAAATTACTTAAATGCAGGACTGGAAGGAATTTTGAGCAAAGTGACAGAAAATGCAAAGCTGAGGGGAGCTGTTGGCTCCTCTGAGGGTGAGGAGGCCATGACAGACTCAGGGCTGGGCTGGCACCAACCATGTGAGGATAAATGAGGGAAAAGGATGAGGCAGCTCTGGAAAAAGTGGGAATAAAGGACTGGAAAGGACTGAGGGTTGTGATCCAAGGCCAGCTGGACACGAACCAGCAGTGCCAGGACAGCCATCCCTGTCCTGGGGCACCTGGGAGGGATTGTCTGGGCTGGGGAASCCTCAACTGGAATATAATGAGAATATCTGGATGCCATGAGGTAAAAAAGAGATTAAACTGTCTGAGAGAGTGCAAAGGAGGGTGCAGGGCCACTCCAGGAATGWTTGGACAGCATTGCCAAGGATGTACAGGGGGAGATTTTTGAGGGGTCTGGACTGCATGATCCTGGTGTGTCCCTTCCAACTCAGCACATTTTGTGGTTCTGTAAGTACTTTTCTCTCTGTTTTTTGAACAATTTCTTCAAAGATGTATGCAAAATTCATAACAGTAAGGCTTACACACATAAATAAGCCTTCTATAAACAAGCCCTAAGCCTTTTGTTTACCTACAAATGACCCCCTTAAAAAAGTTTTACATGCGTGGAGRGAGAATACTACTGATCACCTCAGAAAAAAAAAAATAAACACATAAGTCCTAGACAGTGCTTTTGTTGCACACAAAAAAATTCTTGCTTGAAATACGGAGCTGTGCATCACAAATTCATAGGATGATTAGGTCTCATCTAACATTTCCCAAACTTTTAAGTATCTAACCAGATGTGAGGCACATAAGTGGCTGCAATTCCTCCCTACGGTCTCTGGAGTGTAGATATACCCAAATTATACCCAAATTATACCCAAAGTACAGCATGTTTCCATATAGCTGTTACATATTATGCAAAATTAAGATGTTTTTATGTGTGTTTCATGTGATAACGCATTCACACACACACCACATATAGTTATTAGCTGGATTAGCTAGAGACTTTATTAGATAATCATGGTCTGCTTCATTTCCCAGCTTTCGAAACTTAAAATAGAAGAACACCCCCGCTGTGATGAAAGGTAGCAGTCTGCTGATTGGAAAGAAGAAAACCCACACAAACAAATGAATAGAAAAAAAAAAAAAAAACAAACCCACAAGTATATCAAGTATATTCCCTCACCAACAAGACTGGGATTTGATAAAACCCCAAAACATGAGGGAATGACAAAAAAACAAACTATCCTACCCCCTACAGATCATCATCATTGCACTTTATTTTAACTGTGAACCTGTTYTGAAACTTAATTAATATCTGTTTGTTGTTCAACCTTTATTTATTCAAACCCAAGCTGGGTTTCAGATATGCTACAATGAAACCCAGCATCACAGAATCACATAAATGGCCTGGGACCTTAAAGGTCACACAARTGCYACCCCCTRCCATGGCAGGGACACCTYTCAGGTGGCTCCAGRMYSTTTYCAGCCTGGCTTTGGACATTTCCAGGGATCCAGGGACAGCCACAGCTTCTCTGGGAATTCCATCCCAGCCCATCACCACCCTCACCAAGAGAGAATCTTCTCATCACATTTAATTTTACCTGTAATACAGCASCRACAATCCTTTAGGATTTCAGCAATRTTCCTGGTTTAGCCAAGTCTGAGATGTTTAAGAGCCTAAGAAGACGAAGAGAGTAACACGCCARCTCCTGCGTGACTCACAATAAATTTGAGAATAACAGAGATTTATCTCTGACTCTTGCAGCTCCTTAAACACAGCCTCCCCAGATATCTTCACTTATGCTGAAAGGGTATCAGGCTGAGAGCTTGTTACTGCTGTTGTAGGGACATGTGCTGCACAAACAGCCAATTTAAGGCTTTAAAAAAAAAATCTTAATAAAAAGTTGCTGTCTATTGAAATAATTTGCAGAGCGGATCATTTCCTTCCTTTTCAGCTGGATGGTAATTGAAAAAATGTGGAGGAGGGAAGATAAGGCAGTGACCCTTTCCCCTGGGCTGCCATTGATACACAACCTTGTATGAAGAATATCCTTTGAAGGGAGACATAAAGGATAAGGACATAAAGGGCAGTGAAATAGGAAGCTGGACACATTTAAAAAAAACCAAAAAAAAAGCCCAACTAATACCACCAGAACGATTAATTCCAGTTACAATAATGCATGCCTTGACATCAAATTTTGTCCTAGGCTGACCAGACATGTACAGAATACGATAGTATATCCACTGTATGCTTTCTGGAGGCTATACGAGCAGTCATGGAAAATCAATTTGAATACAAATGTAATTTGTTAAAAGAACAGTGAAAATCATTATGCAGGGTCACACTGTCAGCAGTTTGYACAGAAGCAGATGCTGTCCAAAGATGCAAAGGCATTGGGTAAAACAGAAGAATCTTGGTCTTTAAAAGCCTCTGTGATCTTTCCAGCCTTTCAGTATAGATAYATGAGAACAAAGCTGCAGTTTACCTCTCTTGTTTCTCAGCACTTTTGCTCCTTGCAGCTGATTCCAGCTGCAGAAAGAGGCTTTATAGAAACTTCTAAGCCTCAGAGAGGGAGTGAAGGTTCCCACTGTAATGGAGAAAAAGCAACCTCTTTGAAACAGTTCCTTCAAAGTTCCAAAGTTTTTCTCTTGGGCTCACAGGACACAGTCACAAAAATAAAGAACTAAACTTGCCWGTTTTGAGCAAAGTCAATATCATTTCTTGGCAAACCACACCTAAAATCTCATCAGACAGAGAAGTGGAGAAGCATGATACAACCTAAGGATTGGCTTGGCTATAAAGACAACTCAAATGGTAATTTTTCAGAAGGTCCTGTTGCAAGCAAAGATGTTTGTCAAAAAGACTTGGGGTACACCGATCTGCTGTGTTCCTACAGCACCATCAAGTTGTTGACCAGCTTACCCCATGGCCAGAGGCATATGTGGGAATCAAAACAAGTTTTAAATATTGYTTTCCTTTCATTTGATCCCGATGTTCTCTGGTGGCTCTGAAAGCTGTTGGCTTATTTATACCCAAAAATAATACAGACTGGTACTCGTGACCCTATTATTTTTATCCCTAAAAACTAATACAGAGTGGTACTGGTACTGTAGGTGGGATGCACTGCTTTTCATCCTCCTGAAATAATCTCTTGTAGGCTCTGTAGTCACCCTGATAGTTCCTGCCTGTGCACACACCACTGTGCYTGGCATTCAAATTCAACCAAGGAACAGCAACAGCAGCAAATTTAGAAGCTTATAGATGTTTTTTAAATATGTATAAAAAGGACATTGCCTATTAAAAATGCACCTGCATGTTTCTTGCAAGCTAAGGGGTAGAAGTCACTGCACCCTTGAAGGTTTCATCGTCTGCTTGCATATAAACACATCTCAGATCAGGCTCCTGTTACAGTGCATGAGATTGCAAATTTATCAGACTGGCCAGGCAGAAGAAAATGATAGCTTCCCATTGGGATGACTTTTTCATCCATTACTGTCTTTTCCACCCTTCTCTCTCCCTTAAAACCAACACCATCAACAGCAAAAAACACAGAAAACCACCCAAACTTGTTGATATACCAAGCATTTGCTCCAAACACAGAAAACAAAATGTGTTTTAAAGACATCATGAATAAACAGGATTTCGACCCCCAYCATTACTTTGCAGAGCTCCAACAGSAAGARCAKTTGGTGKTTTTCTGGTGTTTTTCTTTAACAGCAGGCTTGAAATGCAGGTCAGTGATGAAGGATATGACTTGACTTTGATGTGCACTTGTAATTTACCCCAAAAGGCAGGTGGGAACTGGCCACTGCACAGATGACACTTGCCCTGGCTTTCATTCTATACCATTACAGGAAGGGACTCATAGAAAGTGGTGTGGAAACAAGTTCTGCACTGTTCAAAACCTGCTTTTGAAAGATTTTTTTTTGGTTACTCACAGTGCTTGGAGTCATTGCAACTTTGAGAGGATCTATTAAAAGTAAATGTTATGACAGCCAGCAAAATTAACCCAGTATATCAGACTTGTCAAGCAGCATTTTGCTCTGTTTTAGCACAAAAAAAAAAGACTCAGTATAATTTTCTTCTGTTGCTTTTTGAAAGCCAAGGACAAATGTTCAACTGAACAATCACAGCTTAAGCAATCATGGAGCAAATGGATTTTTCTCCTTCCTATTTCACTTCTGCCAGAAAACCTATTAAGTTCTCTCTGTTCTGAAGTTACCTGAAAACATGGCAAAACCGTAGGCTTTAATGAGAAAACATCACAGATGTGAGCTCTCAGAACTTCCAAAGAAGCCCAATCCAAAGAACTTATGACAAGTCCAGACTTTGTGGCAGACACAGTTATCTTCTGCCTAATAAAAAACGAGACTTTGGGGAATAAACTGCAGGTACAAGGRCATATTGCATAAGCTATCACATGCTCACTGCAACTGTGTGAATGTTACAGGATTTTGAGAAGCCACCGTGCTGAATAATTTAAAGGTCTAATAAAATATTCAGTTTTTACTGATACACTGGTTTCATTTCGAAACCTTAAAAAAAAAAAAAAAAGGATAAAAAAAAAGTTGATAATGAGGGGAACAGGTCCAAAAGTCAGTGGGAATATTCTGATATTCTGGTACYTATTAGGACAACAGTTGTTCCACCAAGCAGGAGGACCAGAAGGGTCTCCACGCCGGGTGGGATCACACAGAGAGACAGAACATCCGAGGCACAGGGGGACGCTCGGAGCTCGCAGAGGACGAGAAGAGTCCAGAGAGGGGCTACGGGCAAAAAAAAGGGACCCGCGGTGGTCCCGGAGCGCATCCCAGCGCCTTCCCCAGAGGCTCGGAGGATGCCCGGGAGGGAGAACCRGGGCTGGGCAGCTCCGAGTGAACCGAATGATCGCCCTCCACCCCGAGAAGSCCCCCGAGCCTTCTGTGGAGAGGGAACAGCCCCCACACCCCACACCAGCTCCTCCGTCAACTTTTTTTAATGCGAGCAGGGCAAACCCCCCACCCAAAAAGTCTGCGCGAACTGATTCTTATAAATAATGAAGAGAACTCCCAAGAGACCTAAAGTTGTCTCCCTGAGGGTAGGGTTGGCTTTTTCCTTTTCGCGAGGGTTTTTGRTTGTGGTGGGGATTTTTTTTTGTTTTGTTCTGGAAGGGGGTGAGACACCGAGAAGGCGCCGCGGGTGTTTTAGATGGAGAAGACCTAATTAGGAGGGAGGCAGCGAAAGGGTCGCCTGGCAAAAGCTGGTGGCTGCTGACGAGATGCTCAAGCTCCCGAACGTGTTTGCAAACTGTTCCGAGGTTTGCTGGGGCTCCGGCTGGGAGCTAACAGCCCCAGAATTGCCGTGAAGACCGGTGACTGGGGAGGGGTGCGGGGGGAGGAAGGGAAAAAAGCGGCGTGGACAGCTCTGCGGATATTAAACCTTCCCAGCCGCTCATCTGGATTACATTTAAGCTCTCACAGCATTTCTTCCCCTTCTAATTAAGCATAGTTTCCAAACAGAACGCGTCTGAGGAATGRATCTTTCGCCGGCTTCTATTTCAGATGTAGAGATAAGTATTATTAATTTTTTWAWTTTTTTTTTCTTATCTATGAAGAGAAAAAGAGGCGCCCTGCTGTGAGCCGCCTCCCCGGTCCCCYTCTCTCACTTGGGCTCCGACTTTGCGGGAGCTCCGATCCCCGTTGTCCTCCGTCCCCTTCCCGTCCCCTCCGTCCTCCGTCCCCTCACCTCGGGCGGGGCGCGGCGCCGCCAGGCTCCCGCAGAGCGCCAGCCAGGCCAGCACCGCTCGGCTCATCCTCCTCCTCCTCCTCCTCCTCCTCCTGCTCCTTCTCCTTCTTTCCTCCGCCTCAACCGAGGGATGCGAGCGGCGCTGCCTCCGCCCGGTGCGGCGATGCGAAGGATGCTCAGATCTCTCTCTCTGCCGGCGCTGCAGGAGCGTTCTCCCTCCCCGGGCCGATGTGGAGCTCAGCCCTCTCCTCTCCGCTGTGCCACCGCCCTTACGCGATGCGCGGAGCCCGTCCCGCCGCCCGCCCGCTCTGCGCGCCCGCCAGGTGCCGCCGCGCCTCCAGCATGACCCGGCCGCCGCCTCCCAGACGCGTCCCGCCGCCTCCTCCTTCTCCTCCTCTTTCTCCTCTGTCCCTTCCTCCTCCTCCTCCTCCTCCTGGCTCTGCCCTGCCCGCCCAGCGCGGATTTTGGGGGCGGTACCGATGGACACACCCCGGTCCAGCCCCGCCCGCGGCCGCGCCCCCGCGATGCGGAGGGTGMGGGATGAAGAGCCCGAACGGGGTTGGGGCTCTCCCGGAGCCCCATTTATCCCTGGGATGCTCCAGCGGACCCKCGGCAAATCGCCTGTCCTGGTCTAGTTTGGTTTTTGGTAGCCATCTGTCCCTCATCCGTCTCCACGGAGGGGTTTTGCCCTCCACAAACTTCTGCCTTGTAGGTGCTGTCCAAGCCCTGYGCTCTGCCKCCGCTTAAAATCCTTCCTGAACATSCACACAGGGAATTGACAGGATTTTTGAGTTGGAAAGGATCTCAGAGTTCGCCACATCCCAACCCCCATGCCTTGGTCAGGGAAAGCTTGCACTAGACCAGAAGATGCAAAGGTCTGTTCTTCCACCTCCCTCCCTCCTCAGGTAGGATGCCACCCTGCCTGAAACTGGAAAGAAATCTAAGCAAGAATGAAAGATAAAGTGATATTTCAGAAGCAGCCCAAGGTGGAGGAGAGGAAGATCTCATGTCAGACCTCTCCACACTTTTTTTTTTATTTTCATCTCTTTTCCCTACCTGGRTATGCAGAGCTGCAAGAGTGAAAAAAAAAAGTACTAATTGCCTAGTAGGTGTCAAAAGCCTCTCCAGTTATTTTATATCTGTAATTTGCATCCCCTCTACATTGCCTTCATAGTGGAAGACCACGTATAAATATTATATTAAGCTTTAATGCAATTGCCGAGTGAGAAGGATGTACCGAACAGCGCTACGCTGTTGAGAAGCACTTCTGCAGATACAACCTGAAAAGTGCGGGCTGCTCGCATGACAACAAGAAGAGACATCGTGAAATTAGGAGGGGAAACGACCCGTTAAGCCGTCTGATCTGTTGGTTGCTTTGGCTGGCACCTCGCAGTACTTACAGCATTTCATTTCCAAAGCCCTTTWTTTCTGCCATTAAATGCCTGTCAGTGACAGGGTGATAGCCCTTGCCTAAAGCTCTGGTTTTACATCTGAGCTCGCAATTAATCACATTTTTCTTTGACACTGGAAGTGTTTTGGTTTCAACACCTTACATTGTCAGCAGAGATTTAAAAGGACCAGGCTTTTTTTTTTTTTTTTTTTTTTTTTTTTTTTTTTTTTTTTTTTTTTTTTTTTTTTTTTTTTTTCCGCCGCTTAAGCTGTGAAATTAACAGAAACGACGCGCCTTGATAAAGAGTATTTGACATCCAGAATCCCAGGGCATTTTTTGCTCAGTGGTGCGCACACCTTCACCCATCACAGCAGAGAAAGACTCCATCAGGTTAGGACAGATAAAAACAATCTCCCAACGTTAGTTGAGCCCACAAAATCAGAGAAGGGTTTTTATCAAGTCCTGATCATTCTGGGCACSTGGGATGCTGTAGCATCCCCCAAAACTTTTTCCTGTCATCACTCTGTGCTAGCACAGCCACTCCTTCATTAAACTGCTCAGACATCCCTGCGATTGCATCACCACCTCTATACAGCGACGTGGATTTTACACATCAGTCTCCACAGATTTTACACATCAACTCCTGCCTGGAAAGGAAACACTTCCCTTTCTCTCTGAGGGTTGCTGTCAATACAGAGATGGTTGAAATTTAGGAAGCCCTAACAAAGATTCTGATATTAATGCATCTTTTCTCCACAACGGTGCTGATTTCACTGCTTACCTCGGTTTTACAACCAAGAATCCAGCTGTCATAATTACAAGACAAGCTGCACTGTAGCTGCTGTGGCAGCCCAGCATGCCTGCACCCCCAAGTGGCAGCCTTGCCTGTGTTTTATTTTATTTTTTTAATTTTTCTTGAGGGAATAATCCCTTAAAGCAGCCCCTYTATTCCCCCAATTAGGATAAATCTAAAGGGACTAACTACACTCGGTACCGGGAGGCCCTTTTTCCACTGAGAGCCTGTGACCAGCAGCTGATGAAAATGACACAGAAACAGCTTCTTCAAAGCCAGGCATTGTTTATTCAGCCAAAAGGGATGAAGCAACAAAACGCTTTTATGCCTGGTTCTTACCTAAAGTGGAGTGCCTTCTCGTTTTCAGATTCTCAATAAGTTTTATTCAATAAAATCTGCCTTCCCACCCCTCAGAGTAATCAGACTTTCACTGCCCACTCCTGCTTGCCCCACCTGTGTTTTGGGAAGGACCCAGGATTTGGGGGATGTTGCAGGGGATCCCTGCATCCACCACCTTCCTTCCACCCCAAGTTTGTGATGAAGCTGTAGTCTGCCCTTTTTCTAAAAAAAAAAAAAAAAAAAAAAAGGGGGCAGATCATTCCTGAACAAAAAGAATTTTTGCCTTGATTTAAGGAATGGATTAATATTTTTTATATTTTGTTAGATTATACATGCTAATTTGTGTCCACAGTTCCTCATAATAGTATAGTAAAATTTTAAATTTTTTTAAAAAAAAAAAAAAAAGGGGAAATATTTACATTGGGGGAAATAACTCTTGTTTTTTAAAAGGATTTTTAAAAGGAGCAAAGTGTGGGAATTGCAGGCTGAGGTTACAAACTGAATGGAACTAAAACGTTTCTGCAGTATTTCCCATTTGAGATGATTCTGATAAAAAAAAATCCCTGCAAAAGTGATATAATCCTTTAAAAGTTTGTGATGAAGGTGCAACTGGCCTTTAAAAAAAAAATAAAGGGAAATATTTACATTGGAGGAAATAACTCTTGTTTTTTAAAAGTATTTTTAAAAGGAGCAAAGTGTGGGAATTGCAGGCTGGGGTTATGATCTGGATGGAACTAAAACGTCTCTGCAGAATTTCCCATTTGGGATGATTTTGATAAAAAAAAAAAAAATCCCTGCAAAAGTGATATAATCCTGTAAAAGTTTGTGATGAAGGTGCAATCGACCTATTTTTTTTTTTTTTTAAAAAAAGTGGAAATATTTATATTGGGGGAAATAACTTGTTTTTAAGGAGGATTTTGAGCAAAGTGTGGGAATTGCAGACTAGGGTTACAAACTGGACGGAATTAAAAAGTTTCTGCAAAATTTCCCATTTAAGATGATTCTGATAAAAAAAAGTCCCTGCAAAAGTGATATAATCCTTTAAAACTTTGTGATGAAGGTGCAATAGGCCTTTAAAAAAAAAAAAAATAGGGAAAATATTTACACTGGGGGAAATAACTCTYGTTTTTTAAAAGGATTTCGAGCACAGTATGGGAATTACAATCCAACACACTGCTCCAGCTCTGTGAAGCGAGCTCCGAGGTGCAGCTGCTCCTTCCAGCTCAAACGTAGCAAAYACCTGCACCTAAGCTTTCACAATATGGATTTTCTGATCTGTACAAGCCTGGCTCTGCTATTTACTGCTCCTGGGTTTTACCCAAGAGCTCCTTTGCTGCTGTGCTGTGGGTTCTCAGTTCTTCAGTGCTGCCCAGCCAGAGTTGTGTTGGGGTTGCAGCATCACAGAGCTCCTTCCCTCCTGCCCTAACCCATCCCTGACTTCACCTTCTCGATGAAGGTTCTAACCTGATGTCCTTCATTGTCCTCCAAGCCTCAGAAATGATGTATTTTTTTTGCCATTTTTTGTTTTTTTTCTTGAAGCAACTGCCTCAAATCTGTTTCTGACTCTGCATTATAAACACTACAGACCTGAAAACATAAAAAAATCCCAGGACCTTCAGGAAATCCTTTTTTGGATTACATATTTGCAAATCCTTGCTGTCTTCTCATAGTGAAGGCACTTTGCTGGAATATGGGCAGGATGGGACTGGAATGTCACAAACCATTGCAGCTCAAGTTGGCATTCTACCTTTTACATCAACATTAATATATATACACAATATATAAACACCACGTTTTCATATTCGTATTTTGATATTTACCCCTAAGGCAAAATCCTTCCTCCTGTCATGTGGATTTATTATGTGCTTTGTGTTTTGGAATTTGAGGGAGAAATGGGCTCAAGAGCTGCCAGATATTAATCCTTAATAATTCTATCTTCCTTTTGCTGCTGCCCATAGAATTCCAAGACTACTTTTCACTTTCCAGACTGTTCCCAGACTTCAGGATAATTCCTGCTGAATTTTATTTAGCTGCAATCTAACAACCCAAATAAACATTTTATTTGTTTACCAATCACTCAGGATGGAGAACTGTTTTGCGTTCAATTTTTTTAAAATGTTTTTTCCATCTAAATGATCTGTTTGTCAGAAATTTCTCCCTAATAGGATTACCAGACAGGGAGCATGGGGACTGCCTAAATTTGCAACATCCCATCCCTCAAACTAAGGATTCTTGTAGATCTTCTGGAGTGGAAAGGGTAGAGTCAAGAGACTGATAAACTGTTGCTTTTCCAATGGAAAAAAAAATGAACATTTTCAGCTGGGAAAGAGCTAATCCATGGCTGGTAATGCCCCCACTGTTTTTCTCCATCTTACTTTCATTAGTAGCTTCCATTTCCTGCATTATTTCCTGTCTTGCCTCAAATGCTCAAAT
>NW_026624504.1:50879-53974 GCF_030028575.1 Malurus melanocephalus
TTCCCCATAACCGGCTGCTGTGATTCTGCAAGTCATCCTCGCGTGTTTGACTCAAGAAAAGAAGAGATAATACATCTGTCTGTCACCACCACAGCAACGCTGCCAGAATTGTTCCTGGGGTTGACACAGCCTCTAAAAAAAAAGGGAACAGTTCGTTCTTTCATCTCTTCCCAAACGCAGACTGATCCCCCCACTCCTCGAACATGTGAGGTTTCCCTCACACGTTGAGTCAACGCGGGTTTTGTGCAGGATCCTGCTTCCCTCAAACCTTTCTGGTTCAAAAACATTGTCATGTAGTGCTCCAGCACAGGAAACTGAGAGAAAGAAGCACTCAAACTCCTTTTTTTTTTTTTTTTTTTTTTTTTTTTTTTTTTTTTTTTTTTTTTTTTTTTTTTTTTTTTTTTTTTTTTTTGACTACTTATAGAAAAGGAGCCAACAAAATCAGTGTCGTAATTGGGTTTCATCACTTTTATTTTGGATAAAAGCCTTTACTGCCTACAGAGGTTTAAGAATCCTGTCCAAATGYCTGAGGGTGTTTTAAAATGAACCTTTTTGCCTCCCATTATGCCGACATGTGAAGTGCACGAGAGCACAGAAGAGAAGGATGCACAGGTTCAGGTGTGAGCACCCCTGACACGAGGCACTCCCACTTTTTGATCTGCCAAACCCTTCTGCACACCCCTGCAGAAGGGTTTGGCAGATCAAAAAGTGGGAGTGCCTCGTGTCAGGGGTGCTCACACCTAAACCTAATTTAATTTCCCTGCCTGCTTGAGAAAGGAATTTGGGTTCATGGGGTTTCTTTCAGCGGGGCTGAGGTGTGAGGAAGCAGAGTACTGATGTGCCTTCTCCCACTCTGCACACCCCAGAAAGTCCTGAGTTAAAGATTAATGTCATTCTTCTGACCTAGGAGTCGCAGTTAGGGTGAAAAAACAAATTTCTGCCCCGATGAAGTGAGACTTGCAGCCAGCTGCGGACAGTGGGTCGTAGAATCATAAAACAATTATTTGTTTTTGTAAAAAAAAAAACATTTTAATGTCATTCAGTGCCACCTCCTGACACCTTCCACTGTCCCAGGCTGCTTTAAGCACCAATGTCCACCTGGCAAATGTTGTTCTGGCCCCCTTCTCTGGGTTTTTTCTGCTCCCTCTTATAACAAAGCCAAATTATCATCATTARTGGAAGAGTTGGGTCATTTTGACCCATCCAAACAGCTGAGTTGGGTCATTTTCAGCCTTCTAAACAGCATCTTGTTTAGGGGAAGGAGCACAATTGCTCTCTGAGAGCTGCAGGAAGGCTGGCCTTGCCTCTCACACCTCAATATTTTCACCCTGAATCATTAGAGGAACATCCCTGAAGTGCAGGATTCCTCCTCACATCGAAGCCTCAGATATCTCAGTCCCAAGGTTTGGCCCAACACTTGACCAAATCAAGCTGAATTTCTGCAAATAACACAAGGGCTGTGCTAGAAAGAAAGCTGCTAAAATTCCCAACACAGCTTTGTGACAGCCAAGGTGCTGTTTTGGTTTTAGTTGCTGAGGTTGCTGTTTTGCAAAGTTAAATGTGTTTCACCAAGGCCTGAATCCTACTGTTGTTTATACTAGATTTTCGAGGGGAATGCCACGGATGAACTTGGTGAAAGAGTTCACTTCAGACACCTACAAAACATATTTTCATCTTAGCAAGAATRTGCTTCAACCATTTAAACCCTAAGGAATTTTGACAGGGTCTGAGGTTGTGTGCTGTTGCAGATCTTTGCAATAAATAATAGCATTTTTTTTGTTGTTGTTTTTGTTTGGGTTTTGTGTGTGTGTTGATTTRTTTTACTCTGAGGGAGAAAACAAGATTTGAAACAGAATTTTAGAAATTATTTTGTCTTACTTCCGGAGCTTGCATTGAACAGTAATTTTCAACAGCTCATCCACACAGAATTTCAGAACTCGGGAGGAACCATTAAACCACTATAAAGTATTTAAGGGCATGGTGCCATCTGCACTTCAGGGATTTAACTTAAGACTTTGCCAAAGGTCCTGTGATTTCAAAATCAGAGAATATTACTGGAGCCAAGAGACTTTTGGCTCTTAGTCCCTCATGGTGGGATGCATTTCAAATCAATATTGCACACACTTGAAAGATTTCAATTATTAGTTCTGTCTAAATCAAGAAGACAAGTAACCAGCATGGCTACTTCTAATATCTGGCAGTCCAGCATGACAGTCTTTAGATAATTCATGTCRGAATCTGACAATGTGAGAGATTTTAGAAATAATTTTATGCCACTGCAGTGAGCTGACAGAGCCATCATGCCTCAATTGATGACAAAATTTTTTTGTCATAGAAAGTTATTTCTAAGTGATCTTGGTTTGGTTGGGTGGTTATTTTTCAGTTGGTTTTGTTGCTGTTGTTTTTTTCTCTAGGTTAAGAGCTAAAGATGTGTGCTAGAAATTGATATTCATCACATAGCAACACAAAAAAAAAAAAAAAAAAAAAAAAAAAAAAAAAAAAAAAAAAAAAAAAAAAGAAAAGAAAAGAAAAGAAAAGAAGAGAAAGGCTGAGGGAAGGAGATGTGCTAGTTCCAGTTACATTTCTGAAAGGTAATATTTTTCATGACTGGCAGAACATTTTTCCCAGAGATGGAAAAGGGCATACTCATCTAAAGAAGACACAAGAATCCTCTTTTCTTTTCAGATTGTTAGTGGTAGAGCAGCCTGAAAACTTGCTTGACACAAGACGCTGCGATTTCGACCTGCGCTCTGATTCAAGCAATACAGCTGCTTCATCCGCCTTTCTGGCATATCAATTAAATATCTTCACTATTTCCTTCCCCTCGGGGACTTCACTTTTCCAATGAGTGCTCTGGTTCTCATTATAATTTCGAGAAATCTTCATTTTGTCTCCTTTGATTTCATCTCGATTGACAATCAGAGCAGATTTTCCAGGCAGCTGCCGTGCAGGGTGGGGCACAGCAGCAACAGCCCCATTCCCTGGGGGAATTTAAAGTTTAAAACTAGACCCAAAAAAACCACAAAGTGCTGTGGAGAAGCAAAGTGAATGGGAAAAAGTAAAAGTAAACACGATTTTTTTTTTTTTTTTTTTTT
>NW_026624504.1:56255-57901 GCF_030028575.1 Malurus melanocephalus
TCACCCACAATAACTTCAGGATTTTTCTTTTCAACTATTTGAAATACCTTTTAGAGTCCAGATGTTTGGATGTCTTAAAACACCAAGAAGATCAGTTGACAAATAAAGACAGTTTTGCCTCTCCATGGGTGGGAAAAAAGCACACAACTTAGACAAAAGTTGTTCACATTGGTGAGAAGGTGCAGAATAATCAGACTATGGGGGGGGAGAAGGTATTTATTCATGAAAAAACAAGGAAATTAAACTAAAAATAGAAAAAAATAAAAAGAAGAGTACATAAAAATAATTAAAAAATAATAATACAAAAAAATACAAATAGAAATAGAAATACAAATAAAAAATACGAATAGAAATAGAAATACAAATAAAAAATTAAAAAAATAATAAAAAAGAAAAATAAAAAATAAAAAATAAAAATAAAAATAAAAAATAAAAATAGAAATAAAAATAAAAAAAATAAAAATAAAAATAAATGGAGATGGGAAGCAGAATGATCAGAGGTTCTTTTTACTTGAAGGGCCACAGAAAATGTCTAGAAATATCATCAAAGACTGAGGAATGTAAAGGAGGAAATACATTCATTTAAATGAGAATGAAATACTGTGGCACAGAGCAGAAATTTTATAAATTGTGAGAAGGGTACTGAGGGTACTGCGGTCTGGCTTTAGTGGAGGACAGATATTTTCATGGTTGGGGTGTCATGGAGACATTGCAGCTGATTTYGACAAAATAAACATAAAGATGTAGAAAACTAGGCATAATTATTTCTGTTGGTTACAGAGGAATTATTTTTTAAATTGCTTTTTAATACAGATGCTTTGGAAATGGAAATGTAAAGCGTTTTGTAAATGGACACACTGGCTGCAGAAAAGGCAAAATAAACGTTTCTCTCTGCCTTTATCTACAATAACAAAAGAGATGTATCCGTGAACAAATGTTARCATTAATGCTTTGATGAGTTGCAAGAAATACACATTTAGCCAGCAATTTAAAAAACTAAACTAATACGCATAAAGTTGTTGATATCATCTCTAATAAAAATAACAGATATTCTGTAACAATACAGACAACCAGCATTTGCTGAAGCCCATAATTGGTGTTCTGGCTGAACTTCAAATGCTTTATTCATTCAATCTGCAGCCTGGTTTGTTTTTTTTTTTTTTTTTTTTTTTTTTTTTTTTTTTTTTTGTTTTTTTGGTTTTTTTGTTTTATCACCTCTCATTTCCATACACTTTTAAAAAGTTACCCATTTAGCTCATCCTTTTAGGACAATATGTTCTCTTTCTGTGATTCTGTTTCACGGAATCGTGGATTTTTTTGAATATTTTGTCTTGGAAGGATCAAAAAGCCATTGGCAGGGACACCTCCCACTGTCCCAAGTTGTTCCAGCCCCAATGTCCAGCCTGACCTTGGATATTTCCAGGGATCCAGGGGCAGCCACAGCTTCTCTGGGCACATGAGTTGGTGGAGTCTCACTTGAGGAGGGCAAAAAGTCAGAATTCTCCCCTTTCTTGCTGCTTTTTATTCAGGGAAAAGACAAAAAGCGGAGTTTGGAGTGCGAGCTGCTTGCCTTTCCACGATGAACTTGTCCTGAAACTTGTTCTTGCTGTTACAACCAGATTAATCTGCAAAATCAGAAATTTTGT
>NW_026624505.1:0-1590 GCF_030028575.1 Malurus melanocephalus
CAGGAAAAACTTTAAAAGGTTAAGGACAACACCCTTACAGTCTTTCAGAAGTGTTTCAAACATACAAGGTCATTTTAATAGAATCATAGAAGCAAAAACTTTAAAAGGTTAATGACGATGCTCTTGCAATCTTCCAGCAGTGTTTCARAYATCMAWRGTWRTTTTAATAGAATMATAGAAACAGAATCCCAGAATGGTTTGGGTTGGAAGAGACCTTAAAGATCATCTCATTCCAACCCCCTGCCATGGGCAGGGACACCTTCCACTATCCCAGGTTGCTCCAAACCCCATCCAACCTGGAATGGGGCAGCCACAGTTTCTCTGGGCAACCTACTTTTCCAGATGTGTTTTTCTGAATRTGYTCATYGTCTCTCCCATGYATCTATCTAAATAATTGCCACAAATATTCAATGAGATCCCTGACTGCAGCTCTGATGGTGAGCTTTGAGTCTCTAAATCAGTGCCAAGCAGATGGAATTACAGTTATGTCTTACCAAAGCATTAGATTGTAATATCTGATTATAGTGAAAAGCATTATGCATGGTCACCAGGAGACCAGCCATTCCACTTCAGCTGATTTTCCTCATTATATCTGATACGTAATATGATAGGTGCTGGTAGAATGCTTCATCACCAGCCTTTCCTGAGGGGATTCTGTCTGGACTGAAATAGTGTCACATAAATTCATGCACCATCTCCTTTGTGTGAATATGCAAGGACTCCTGACCCAGGTCAGCAGTGTGACAGAGGAAAAAAAAAGAGATGTTTCTCCAGCCTTCATGTTTTATCTTCTTATTTTACTGCTTTCTTATCCCACTGAAAATGAATGAGGGAAGGACATCAGATAAGTTTTTCTGGTTAAATGTGATGTTATTTCACACAAACATGTTTTGTCGGGTTGCAGCACAATGAAAACCTTGTGTACAGGTAGAGGGAGTTACAGAATCAGCACAGGATGGGCCTTTCATCATAGTTTTCTTTCAATGTTGTTTATCTTTGAATAACTAAAAAATAACTGTCTGGACCAATATCAAAACTGAAATAATTTTTTTAATGAGAGTGTTGAAGGTTTCATTATTTTTTTCGTAAGTTTGCATGGTACATATAAAGTGCTATGATGATATGCTAAATATATGCACTATTTCAACCTAACATTGAAAGATCATTATGTAATAATTTAAAATGACTGAAGTTGTGATTTTCCCCCTATTTTAAAATTGTATTTCAGATGATGCATTTCTGCAAAGGAGGTTTTTTAGTTTCAATTTATTTACTTTAACAGGAACTACTCCATGAAACAATCMCAGACCCTATTAAATACATCTGTTTCTTCAGAAGAGCACAGAGAAAAGGAAAAAAATGGGTAAACTATTTTAAAATTTTCTTTTTTATTTGGTTTCATTTACAAATAAATTTATTTACAAATACTTATGTACAAATCTTGTGGGTTTTCAGCCAGGACAAAGATAAGCAGTATGTCACTTGCCACACTGTGAAATTTTGGTCATTAATAGTACAGGGTGTGGGAAATATATTCTTGAGTCCATGCATATGTAATCAATTAAATTCTTCTTCATTGTCTTTAGTGAG
>NW_026624505.1:3495-4679 GCF_030028575.1 Malurus melanocephalus
GCAGAGTGTGAACAGAGCAGACCCTGTGAGTGCCAGGGGCTCAAAGGAAAAGATCAGGAATACACCTGGGCTTTTTCCTTACTTGTGGCACTCAGGAGCCTCTCAGTGCTGTGTTTTCTGCTCACCCAGAGAAGACACAGACTTTACTGCTTTGTGAAATGCAAGGAGTGGTTAAATAGGTGAATCTGCTGACTCTGGTCTTGCACCTTTACATTCTGCCCTTATTTTAGTTCCCGTGGTGACTCAGAGATAGCCTGAGGAAGGACTGGAGCCCAGGCTCAGAGCTGCAGGCTGCCAGCTCTGCTCCACATCCCTGTGCCTGTTTGGAGGGGTCTGTGGGTGCCAGGAGAGGGCAGGGAGAGTGGGAAAAGCACACTGTAATTCCTGGGAGGGAGATAAGTGTACCCAGCCATCAGAGGGCTCTTACTGACCAACCCATGGGCTTTGGGAAATCCAACATTGCTGCCCTGATCTTTGGGGATGGTGCTGGAAGGGTCAGGGACAGAGCAGGGTGGGGACTTGGAGTCCATTTTGTTCTGAAGCTCTCATTTCTCATTCTGATCAGCTCTGTGGTAACGAGAGTAAGAGAAGGTAAAACACAATTGCTGCTATGAAATGGCAAAACTTTATGAAGTCAGAATGAATGGCAGGATTTTTATGTCTGCACTTCAGTTTTACAGCTGAAACACTGCCATCCTTGGAAGACAGGGCAATTTGTCATTCTGTTGTCTATATCAGAATTCACTGCAGCATTTTCCCCTCCCTGTACAGATAACCAGAACCAAATCTGAGGAAGGAGATGGACACAGTGAAAATGTCCCTTAATGTTCTCAGGTTTTGGAGTGGAACAGATTAACAAATATCTGTTATTATAATGATAATAACATTATCTTTTGCCTCTTTCCCTCCAAACTGTTGCTGCAAAGAGTAATCTCAAGTCCTTCTTCTCTGAAAATACAGGAAATCAAAGCTTTGTTTGCAAAACTCTCATAGTTGAGGTGTTGGCTGTGTCAGTCTGTGGAGCAGGACTGCTTTAGCTGGGGCTCAGCAGTTCTGCTTTATCTTGAACAACCTTCCATGCAGTGCTGGTGTGTGTTTTCTATGAAGGGGTGGTGTCTGTGAAAGGAGAAGATGAATGGGTAATAATTTCACTGCGTTTATCTGTGGAACAGAGGTATTCCTCC
>NW_026624505.1:6108-9360 GCF_030028575.1 Malurus melanocephalus
AGAAGGTGACATCAAATGTGCTACAACAGCAGCGTGAAGATGAGTGACAAATGGAGCAGGGAAAATAGTAAGATTTAAGGAGGAAAAAAGGTAGAATGAAGGGAAAAGGAAGAATAATTCACATGAATGAAGTAGTCTGGGAGCTCCAGCATGGGAGGCAAGGTGAGTTTGTCAAAGAATCACACCTTGAGATTGGGCTGGGTTTGGGATTTAGAGGAAGGGGCTGATCTAACCATTGTAGAGGGCTTTTATTCCTCCATTTCACCAGAATAACTGACTGGCAAACTGTATTCTCCATTTGTGTTAGTAAATTTACCTACTTGGATGTATTCACAGGAATTGATAATCAGAGACTCTCTACTTTTACCAGTGGAAGAGGATTTAATCTTCAGTAATCACACACGAAATTTCTGAATGGCAGTTTTACAAAAAAAAAAACAAAAAAAGAAAAATGGTTTAGCAATTTCCAGCTCAACGTTTTGTAACAAAAAACTGGAGAAAACAAACACAACAGGGTGTGTTTCTCTTTGATGGGTAATGTTTACATACTTGAACCTTGAACCAAGAGCCAATGCTGAGATATTTTGTGATCCATAGTGTCTCCATGGTTCCTTGAAGAGCTGTACTTCTGGTCCTTCATACTCAGATTTTCTTCCAGCAAAAGATTTCTGGTTCAGCTAAACTTCCACCTGTGCCTAAAAGTCATCCTTCTGTCTTTTATGCAGGCAGCTTTACCCCAGTGTTCCTGGCTCCTGTAGCTTTCTCTGCTGGTCCATAATGGACAGGAGAAAGCTGACCTAGTGTGGGGTGGAGATGCTGGAGGAATACACACTTGTGCTGAAAAAAAAATTATATAGTTTTTTTATTTTTTTTTCCAAAGGAAAAAAAACCCAAAACTAAACAAAACCAAAAACTCACAAACAACAAAATCCCAAACAACTAAGCAAGGCTTTATTGTCTGTTTTCTATTACCTTTGATGATGTTAAATATATATTTTTCTAGGCAGGGATTATTTCTGTGTTATTCATGACAGTGATCCCTTTTTAAACCTAGAAATGAAACTCAAGATGATTCTAGTATAGGAGAGAATATGAGAGTGGGTTTTTACTGGAGCTCCAGGGGCAGTCACTGAAGAATTTCCACAAAAGCCCACCCACAGTTTGATAGGTTTTAGGAAAATAGCATAATCAGTAAAAAGCACCAATTAGGAGGAAAAGTGGTGATGCAATTCCACCCAGGTCAAGCCCTTTCTCTGGAGTTTCTCACCCTCGGTCCCAGCTCTCCTTGCATATGAAAATGTGTCTCACAGACCTTGTTCTCAGCCTTGGTTCCCAGGAAGGACCAGGATAGGACAGGGACCTTGTGGTCCCCAGGGCTTGGAGCTCTGGAATGTGTTTTGTCTTCCTGCCTAGGGAAAGGCATGGAAAACTACTGGGAAAACCATCTACGAATGCACTAGCTACAAAGCTCCAAATATATGGGTAAAGGATACAGGGGATGTATAAAAGAAAAAAGGCAAAAATTGTTCTGTTTATTTGGCTGAGAAGGACAGAAGATCCCTCCTCAGGTTAAACTGCCCCCTCACTCCCAATTTTCCAAATCCCTCCAGTCCCAGTGTGAATGCAGCTCTTGCCAGAGCAGCACAGCTGCCAGGGATGTGGAAGAAGGTGTCCTGTCATCAAACAGGGTTAATGAAATTTTATTTCCTGCCTGGACCTCTCCTGAAGCTGGCAGCACAGCAAATCATCTAGACAAGCTTTACTTGGGTTTGTTTTCAGTATTTAATGGCTGTGAGACATGGAGGGGGATGATGTACAGCTGTTCCCATTTGGGAGCAGCTTCTGTCGAGTTTGAATTTCACATCCTGGGTGGTTTACCACCACAGTAAATCTTCCTAAAACTAAATTTTCCTGAAACGGGAAGGAAAGCAAGAGGCAGGCAGGCCTTCACCTYTCATTACTGCTTCAGCACGACAGAGAGAAGGAAGGAAAAGACAAAGCCTGAGCTCCCTTCAGGCAATGGTAGGGAGGGCTTAATTGTTTTGTTGTGTTGGAGCACCAAATACCCAATTTCTCCATGGGTGTGAACTCTTTGAGACAGGATTCACTCTCAGGAGGACAGGAACTGCTGATTTCTGGACAGGTACACCTTATCAAGTAGAAACTCATTAAAAAGGAGACAGTTTTGTACCAAAGCTTGCTGTTCCAACACAGCACAGGCCTGTGAGTCACAAAGAACCAGCACAAAAAACCCACAAGCATCTCTGACAACCCCTTTGGGTCTCTTCCAGCCTGTTCAGCTGCAAGGCTGCTGCTGAGGTCCTACTAACTTAGGACTGGGAAAATATTATTGATATGGGTGTTTTTTTAAGCCTTGGCAGAGCCAAGAGCACCCAAAAGGGCAGTGATCTCTGGGGAAAAGTGGGCTGAAATTAAATCTGCTTGATGCTTTTGGACAATCTTCTCTTTTCCAAATACTGCAGGACAGATGGGCAGGGTGAGGGTGAGGAGCACTAGAAATTCTTGATGGTTATGAAGACTTTATCAAACCTGAGAGAGAACATTTGGACAAAACCGGGTTTTGTCTGCTGAAAGATGCAGAGAAACTGAAAGAACATCTGAAGAAAGTGCAGATTTGACGCTAAACTCTGATTTTTTTGTGTCAGTGACATCTCTTTTAGAGTAAGAGCAGCCAAATAGGTAAAAGGTGTCATGGACTAGGTCAAGAAGTGAAGTGATAATGAGAAAATACATTAATAGAAAATTGCTAAAACATGCAAAGCTCAGACAGATTCATCTGTTGTAGCTGGATCCCTATATAGAAGCACTATTGAATTGTTTAACCCCTAATGGGCCAAGGTCACTGATTAAAAAGATCTTGAGAGTCTTTTTAATCTGCTGCTTTTGGGACAAAGTAAAAATCCGTAAGCGAGGAAGAAAGGAAAATCATGCTAATTTTCTGGGTAGAAATGCTTTCTGACAGAGGGAGACACTTTCCCTATGGTGATGTCCAGGCCAGCAGCATTTCTGTGAGAACATTTCTGGTGCCTCCACTCTCCAGTGCCCTGGAAAGGAAAAGCTGGGAGCTGTACAGCCCTCACATTCTGACTGACACTGCAGTGACCTCTGCAGATGTTAAACCAGTACCTGAACCTCTCTGCTCCTTCTCAGAAATCCAAATAGCTCACTTTGCCCTGGAGACATTACATTAAATACCAGAAACCTGTTTTGAAAACAGAAAACGGGGGCAAA
>NW_026624505.1:10494-12223 GCF_030028575.1 Malurus melanocephalus
CTTCCAGCAACAGAATGTGATCACAGCCCAATGGTGAGCTGTCTGTCAGCAGAGAAAAGAGATTTTTGATTTAGTGTTTTCACTGGAAAGATCCTTCAGAAGATTTGTTTTTCCAGTGAATTGAGTAATGGGAGAGTTGAGATAGAGCTGAGCTGACGGCATTCCCCCTGGCAGGACCAGAGCATCACCGGTTCCTGTCCAAAATTCAAACAGCAGAGCAATGGTCCAACACTTTTCAGCAGCACCTCAATGAGCCTGTGATGGCTTTTGTGTGTGAGAGCTTGGAAACAGTGAGGTTTCCTTGGTGGATTTCACAGGTTATTGGCAAAATGTGAATTAAATATCAGTTTATACTGTTTATCAGTTTTTATAAACTGATATTTATAAATAAACTAAGTATCAGTTTATATCTGTGTGCTACTAAATGCTTCCCTGATGGTGTTGGGCTGTCAGCTGCAGTTAATAAAAATTTCCCTCTCAGAGCACACTGTGTACAGTTACTTGTGCCAGCTTGGGCCTCTTTATTCTAAAAATCTGTTTTTAAAAAGGGGCCAAATTGAGCAGTCTCCCTCTGAAGAGTCAGTGCATAAAATGGCCAGAGGTAATTTTGTTATTCTTTAGCCGAGGAATATAAGGAAGCTGCACTATATAATAAAGCAATGTTTTAATTTTTGAAATAATTGAAGGTAGAGGTACCCAATTACACCTGGTGGTGAGCAGGCACTGGAATGTGCATGTGACAAGTGTGTCTCTCTCACAGCATTAAATTTTAAAACAACCTCAAGCAGTAAAAAAAACCACCCCAAACTTCACCCCTGCAAGCACTATTTTGTGTTTCAGAAAAATGGTTATTTATTGCCTAGACAGAAACATTGCCAGGGCCAGACTCCCAGCATGTGCTCATCCCTCAGAGGAGTCCATCCCATTTAGACCCTCCTGGAATTCTTCTGGGTGGAATTGAGCAGGTCCCACCACTGAAGGCTCTTCTGTCCTGCTGTGTGAGGCTTGCAATAGGCAAGATCTGAGGAAAAGAGGTTGTCCAGGAGGACAATATCAAACCAGTGATAACAGAACATTCACTGGACTGTAAGCAAGAAACAATAGATAAGGACATTTCCATTTCGTGTAAATAACAAGCAGTTTTGTTACATCATAAATAAATTCTAAAAAGTGGTTCACACAACCTTCCTGTTTCTGTGCACCAGTTTCTACTGAAATGATTAAATGAAAATTATGCTCTAACCATTGGAAAATAGCGTGCTTACATATCCATACATAGAGGAGGTAAAGTTTTATTAAGAACTGCTTAAGGAATGCAGTAATTTCATGCAGGTTTTGAGAACTATATGCACATTAGGATAAAACCCTAGTGGGATAAAATTATTTGTTTATTACCATAATTATGCAGGATTTATAACTTACAATAATGTTATGGACAAGTATTTGTAGTTAACTATAATGTAGTCCGTTTTTAATACACATGCTTATTTTAAGCAATATGTTTTAGTGCTACACCCTTTGTAAAACCGTCAGTTCCCCATAAATTGAGTAGGACTCTGTGTCCTTCCTCAGTTCTGTGACTGCCAGACGTGTGAGCTCTCTGTGTTTTTCTCCTCACACACTGCTCAGGGATCTGTTGAAAGGAGGAGGCTGAAGAGGAACTTTCTTTTCAGTCCTGTGGGGCTCCAGCTCTTGGAAAAGGCACATCCCAAACCACTGCCTTCTCTCT
>NW_026624505.1:13908-15294 GCF_030028575.1 Malurus melanocephalus
TTTTTTATTTTTATTTTTAGTGATTTAGCCTAAAAAGATGGCAGCAGAATATAGGAAGCATCTGTACAGCTTTGCTAAGACATTGTGCCTGTGATCCAACGACTAACTTTCATTTTGAAATGAAAGTTTCAAACCTTGACTGACTATCGATAAAGTCTTAAAATTCCTAACAGATTGTCAAAATGTTTTACAGCATGTGGTGAAGGAGCAAAATCTGTTAAAAGAAGGATCAACAGATAAGCTGTGTTGTAACAAGCCTTTGCAGGAAGAATTTTCAGGTTATTAATGAAATAAGGTTCTGGCCTTAAAGAGAGTCCCAGTAAGAAGCTGGCTCTAGGAATGAAGCCAAATGCCCTCAAAATGAGCTCAAGGATTTTAGACATCTACACAAACCTCTGCTGAGGAAGCATGCTCAGGATGAAGTGGCTTTTTCATGTCAAATTTCAAACACCTGGATGAAGGAAAATAAATAGAAATGGGTGGTTCAAGTCCCAAGAGCTTCCCCAGCAAAGCAGGCCAGGATAATTTTAACTAAAAGTGCTCTTTTTGCAATCTTTTATTGTCACCAACACCTCATTACAGGCTCATCTCTGTGATGTCTGTAGTCATTACAAGAAGGAGGAAGGGCTGAAGAATTTTCTGGAGTCTTCAAGCACAGTCAGCTGGCCTTGAGGAAGCAGGAGAGATGGAAGGTGCCCCTCTTGGGCCACCTCGAGAGATGCATTGTCCTGAGGAAAACAAGAATGAGCAAATTATCACCTTGCATTCAGCTCTGTAGTTTCGAGATTTGGGTTAAAAGACTTCAAATSGAATTTTGGGTGTATTTGCACCTCTGCCAAGTGGTAATCAGGGTAAAACCAGATTGTCCCTGCTTGTGCCTGCTGTTTGGGCTCCCACCTGGACAAAACATCCTCTTCAGACACAGATGTGAATTCACAGGACACCCCTGGACTGAATGGGAGCAGCAGAAGGAAAATTACTGCCCTCTGGAAGAATGTGAAAAGTAACCCCGGCTGCTGTCTCTTTATTGCTGTGCTCTAGGATCTGAGTGCCATTAAGTCAGGCTTTGCTAATTAAATCACCTAAGGTCAACTGTTTATTGTCCTTTATTAGCAGATAATGGTACTGGTGATGGTTTCAGCTCCAGCTCCTTCTCTGGCACACAGAGGCTGCTCGGCTTCCAGAAACGCTCCAGTGTGACGGAGGAAAGTCCTTGCATCTTCCCGAGGGAGCTGCTGAGGGAACCTCACAGGGCACAATTTAACCAGTAACAAGATCTTAATAGGAGAAAAATGCTAATTTCAATGTTTCTCAAGCTGTTTTTTTGAAAAGCCAAGGTAATAAACTCTAAGGGGTAGTAAACCAAAAATTTCAGGAGCTCCTTTG
>NW_026624505.1:16894-18216 GCF_030028575.1 Malurus melanocephalus
CTTCTTTGGAGATTAATTACACTGCAGAGAGCCAGGAGATGAAGGTATCTCTTCTGCAAATTGAATCTTAGTAATGTACAACTGAACAGCTTTTATTTTTATAAATGAGGGATAGTTATAATCATCCCTAAAACACTTTCAGTTATATTATTAGCCAGGTTTTTCTGCTTTCTTTGTAGGAAAAAGTTCCACTTCTGAAACTGCTGTCATGACTTTGTGCTATTCCAGATCACTGTGCCAGCAAATTCAATGGACTGAGTGCTCAGCCCACAGGGATGCTCCTGCTCCAGCAGCATCCTTGGTAACTTAGCCATCACCCCAGAGCTGAGGTGTTTCTGTTTTATGCATTTAACCAGAACTTTCCCCCAAAAAAAGCATTGGGGAACGCGTGAACCTGAAGTGTTTCACGGAGCCACAGATGAAACTGTCAGCACAAGCAGCAAACAGCTTGTTCAAATCTGGTTATACAGCTTTTTGCTCTCCCTGAAGAGGGGGAATAATCTGTATTCTCCAGCTGGGAGGGATCTATTCCTGCTTTCCTGGCAGACAGGCAGGGCAGGCTGTCAGCAGAACCACGGCTGAGCCCTGGGAGATGCTTGTTCTGTGCTGCACTTCTAAATGTCTGCACAGAGTGAGAGTTAAAAACAAATCTAAACCAACAAATAATCCCTTATTCACAGATTCTACTGTCTAAAGAGATGCCAAACTTCTGCAACCTTGTCTCCACGCAGAAGCTTCCTCCCGAAAATCTTATAGAACATCTTTTTTTCAAACATCCTTAGACCTATCAACATCTAAAGGAATAAATTAATGGAGTCTATTTTTATCACAGTGACACTATCAGGATGCCATTACATGAAATTTCATAAGGAATGGGAAGAATAACATATTTTTAAACTGAGAGATTTGCATACCTAAGAATATTTTCAGCATTTCAACATTTTAGAGGATGTGCAATCCCTTATATCGGGCTTGTCAAAGTAAGTTTACACCTACAAGAGAACAGTGATGAATAAATTTTACTGGGCATTGCTCAGATCTGGTGTGTGCAGGGATTTTATCCCTAATTCTTTCTAGGCAAATCAGCACAGCAGCCTCATTACCATGAAAGCTCGTGGATCTTGTAGTTCATTAGCACTGAATCTCAGTTGTGTTCCATTAAAGTACTCCAGATTACTCAAAACAAACTCCGATCACATTTTTTTAATTAGGCGTTATTATTCCCTTTTTTTGGACTTTTTTTAGTTCATAGGTTTGGTTTAGGTGTTTTCATGGTATTTGTGGGGTTTTCTGTTGTTTGGGTGTTGGTTTGTTTTTTTTTC
>NW_026624505.1:19388-21656 GCF_030028575.1 Malurus melanocephalus
CTGAAGCAATGAAAAAATAAGAGTATTTATGCAGTGGTGACACATTCAAACATTCCACTTTTTCTTTTCTGTGTGTTCCTAGCACCGGTGTGCTGGTGAAATCATGCAAATCATCTTCCTGGGATATGCTGGTAGAGACAAGATGCTATTTTCAGTAGATTATATAAAAAAATATATTTTTGCAGCTTCTTTTCCATGGAAGGAGCCTTGTCTCTTTTCCCCCTTGCATCTCTAATCCCACATCATTGTCTTGCTCACAGACAAGGATCTCATTGTTCAGCAACACTGAAGCAGTTGTGGGATGAATGATTCTTACAATAATGTTAATTCACTGTAAACTTGGTAGATCTCCACAGGTGTCTTCAGTTGATTTTCCAGTGTTGTCTTTAAGCCACTCAAAATAATTTTTCTGCCAAAAGTTTGAGGTTTTGATTTGTTTCAGCGCTGTTTGGAGCCCTCATATCTCAGTGAGTGAGCTGATGCCATGTCACACCTGCTGTCACCTTTGTCAGTGCCGAACCTCCTGCTCTGACATTTTCTAAAATTTTTGGTGTTACTTAAAAACTTCCTTTCAGATGTTTTTTTATGAACCATTTTTCTCCAAAGGGGCACTTGAAAACTACTTGCTGCCAAAAGTTATTTTCTGGTAGAATGAGATAAGTTTTTGTTTGAAGGACATTTCAAAGAAAATGTAATGTCAAATGGAGGAACAATTCTACCTTTGGTTTTGAACACTGCAGTGTCTTTGACATTGCCCATCAAATTAATTATTTCATGAAACAGGTATGTCAAAAAGTCACATTTTCTCCCCTAATAATACATTTTCAGCTGAAGGGGGACACAGAAAAGGTGCTGCTGGACATGCTAAGGATATGGATAAATAAAAAGAGCCCATGTTTTGCCTTTCAGATGTGGTTAGGGGTCTCTGGGTGGAAAGCCTTGCCTGCCACTGAGGACACAGTGACAAATGGAGACTTGCAGGGAGGTGAGATGTGTGACATCAGCTTGGTGTGGCTCTGCTGCTGAACATGGCATTGGTCACACCAGAACATGGGCAAAGGAAGCTCAGGTCAATTGGAAAAACCCTAATTACTGAGAAACCCTAAATGCTGAGAAAACCCTTATTACTGAGAAACCCTAATTGCTGAGCAAACCCTAATTACTGAGAAAACCCTAATTGCTGAAGGGCTCTCCCCTGCTGGGTGACACCAAGTGACGCTCTGCTTGCTGTAGAGCCCTGAGCTGTCACTGAGCTCTGTCAGCCCAGGGTGATTCCTGACATTTTAATAATTTAAAACTGCAGAGTGCAGGATCCAGTGGGTCTGTACCTGGGGGAGGGCTGGAATGACATTTGCTGGTGGGAGCAAGGGCAGACAGAAAGCAGCGAGGCTGGGGAGGAGGGGAGGGCAGGGGAGAGGGCACCAGGCCGGGTTCTTCTCTCTCTTGACAGCAGTGAGTGCTGGAGCCCAATGAAAATGGGAATTTGTAGATTTGGGAATAGCGTTTATATCTGAACAGAAGGATTCATCTCCATTCCCTTTCCACTGAGCAAAATTCCTTTGAACCAATTCCTTCAAAAGTGTCTGAATGTCTGGGGGCCTCATCACAGATGTGAGGAACATTTTGGCTTTTGGCAATCTCCATTGGTGATGGCCATGTCATGGTTTGGACCTCGTGGAACATCAGCTCGTGCAGCTGGAATGCTTTGAGCCCATGGAATACTTTGATGTTCCAAAGTCTGTCAGTGTCACCTGGAAAGCAAAACAGGTTTTAAAATGTGTTTTTGGTCAGATGTGTTGCCCACTTCAGGCTCCTCATGGCCATTGGTATCTTATTTTCTTCTGCACATCTGGGTTTAAGAAGAGAAAATCGGAACTAGTTTGGAATTTGAAGCAACACCCTTCCCCCACATATTTAATAGCTATAACTACTGGAAGTGGAAATATAAAGCAGAGATTTTTGCCAACCCAGATTTAAAAGTCATACCCTGGTAAGATATTAGACTAGTCTAACTTATGAACAACTGTGAGCTTTCAACTCCTTTTGAGCAGAAAATGGCAATATGGGTACAGATATAGTATATGCAGATATTTTAGTCTTCCTCTGCTTCTCCCCTCACCCACTTTCCACATATTTTTGAGCCTTTTAGAGCCAACTTAGCTAAGGGAGACTTCTTAACAAATAATAGGAAAAATTTCATCTGCAATCAGATCAGTGATATTTTTACAGAAATTAGCATTTCTTTCTTTCTTTTTTTTTTTTTTTTTT
>NW_026624505.1:21831-26913 GCF_030028575.1 Malurus melanocephalus
CTTAAGTAAACACTTTGCATTTTTATTTCCACTATATATSTAAGGGGATAAGTAGGTTACTATTTATGAGATTCATGAAGAACTTCAGTTTCGAAGGCTCTTTTTTATTAGATATCTTAATCCAATACTCTTTATTGGATTGGGAAATGAAAATTAATTCTCTTGAGAACAAATAATAAAAGGCAGAAATAAAACTGGTGCGCACGCAATGCAAGCTAATAATAAAGAACCAGCAAGTTCAGTTTAAATAATTTATTTGTCCCAAGCAGCCGTTCCAGGGGCCTGGAGTTCTGTCTGCTACCAGAACTACAGGTGCTGTGTGGAAATTTCCAATCTCCTCAATTTAATTTACTCTTTCTTTGAGATTTTTCTCTCCCTTGATGAATTTTGATTCCTTTGAGATGTTGTAGAGATGYGGGTCTGTCTCATTCCTGGTAGGTGTCGATATTTTCATCTGTATTTGAAGACATGCTCTTCATTTTGCAAAACTTGACTTTTGATTCCTGAGTCTTTCAGTTTCCTTGTTATAAATACAGGGGTTTATTTGTGGCTACATAATTTGTTAGGAATGGTTAATGGCAAGATAATTTAGCAGTTATCAGCAAGTTTTAAACATTTATAACAAAAGTTGATAGAAACTTCTGATTTCTGTACCTGGAATGGAAGAAGAACATGTTGGCAAATCTAAAGACTTTACCTGCAATGTATCTGAATATTACAGTGAAAATTCTTTTATTTTCTTCCAATTCTGGATATTACATGCAAAGAGATTGGATTTTCAGAGGTATTGGAATGCCTCTAGTTTTCATTAGGCAAAAAAACCTCAAAGAAACAAGAAAAAGAAAAAACAACACACATCCTTAATTTCTTTTCAACAAAATACTATAATCGTGAATCTGACAAAAACTCTTTGCCTGGGCCCAAAAGCGTCAAAGATGCTTAGATCTGAAAAAGGGTTTAGCCATGGCATTGAACCGAGGTCCTGGTGTTAACCTCACTGTGAGTGAATTGCTCACTTTCTGTGAGATGCTGAATTCATTCCTGAGATCAGTGATTAATGTGCATCCATTTTTTATTACTGACAATGGTCCAGGCATGAGTTATTGCTGAAATTCTTTTGGAATATTTGTCAGGACTCTATGAAGTAATTATAAATCATATGGTAATACTGGGCCTTGAGAGAAGAAAACTCTCAAGGATCCCTAAATGCAAACCAAATTTACAAGCATAACAAATGTTCTCACTGAAGCGTTCTAAAACAGAATAGAAGGAGTTGTTTCACTGAAACCTTTTGTGCATGAAGAGCTTTACTCTCCAATGGCAGGTTTAGTTATTTCTGCAGTAAAGCCATTTTTATTACCTACAGAACTTCACAGAGTCAATACTGCATATTGTTATTTTCTTGTCTTAATTAAGTAAATGATGGTGAAAAGAAGCAGGGAAGGAAATTACCTAATTTTTTTGCTCTTAATGGTGTTGTAAATGAAGCATATTTAAATTCCTCAAAGAAATCCATGTCTTGGTTAAAACACAAAGGAAGAACATCAATAGTAAAACATCACGTTTGACCTTAAAAAAGGTGTTAGTGATGAACTACAGACAAGCCTGTATCAGACTTCTCACTGTGCCCAGGTTTTTATTTCCTTTCTGCTACATTTTCTGTGTCTGGGGTCTCTGGTGTGGTGGTTTGGGGTGCAGAAGAGGAGGTTCAGAGGACGCTGCCTCTCATCTGCACAGCTCTGAGCTGTCACAGAGGCTCCAGAGAAGCCCAAACCTCTTCCTTCTTGTAATTTTAATCTTCTGTGCCTGCCTGTCATCAGGATGTCCCATGCTGCCAGCAGCCACAAATGAGCACCTCAGCCATGTTCTTTTGTTTCACTGCTCAGGCTGAGTCACTCTTTAACTCTAAAGGGAATTTTTTTACCTCAATGATAAAGATGATTCCCATACATTGAGCCAGTCATATTGAAGGATCCAGTAACAGAAAGTAACTCTTTTATATAAAAATCCTGCCCTTCTCTATGCTATGAGAGGTCTTAAGCCCTCCTTTTTCCTAAAAAAGATTTTTTTAAGGTCAAACAGCGCTCCTCATTTCATCACCTTCCTGAACAGGCAAACTGACCCTTGGTTTAGAGTATGTCCAGGAGCTGGGTGTTGCTGTTTGCTGCTTGCCTAGAAATGCATTTTGTCTCCTGCATTTGGTGGCTGGAACAACTGGAAATGATGTTGTTGGAGGCAGAAAATAACCCCAGAACTGTTCATATCTCTCTCAGATAACAGTGCTGATGCTTCTGATTTCACTCCTTCCACTGTCCTGAAGAAATCCACCCCATCTGAGGGGAGCTGCTCTTTTCCTTCCTGCAGCAGGTTCTCTCCTCCAGCTGAGCCTCTGTCAACCTTGTAAGTTCAGAAAAAAGCAGAGCAGCCTCCAAAAAGCAGCCCTGACAGGCACAGCCCTTGGCAGGCAGGACAGGACAGCTCTGAGTCCAGGCTGCTCCTCGTACGAGCAGGGAAAGCTGCGCTCCAGAGAGCGGCACATTTGCATTTACAGATGAGCTGCCCCTCTCTGGTCAGGCATCCCTTCCTGTTTCACTGAGCACTGTAAATCCAAATGGAAATATTCCCATTTCAGAGGGGAGAGCATTCATGTTTTCATGCTTTTGTTCACACTTTTTGGAGCTGGAGGGAAGATCATGGGCCCAGGAGGAGTGATTACGTTTATTGTGCCAAAGGAGCAGATGTTCAGGCTTTTCATGCCCACACAAAACCACATTCCTGTAGACTGGTTGTTTCCCAACCATGTGCTAATGGATTTTAACTTTTTTTTTAAATTTAATTTTTTTTTTTGTATGCATGTGAGAAGAATACATAATATCTTGTTCAGGATATAAAGCAGAATAATAAGASCACTCTTTTAAGAGTATTCTTTTAAAAGTATTATTTCTGCAATCATCCCTGCCAATTTCATCTTCTTCACAGTCTTCACAGTGCCCATGACAGGGAGCTGAATCTTATATGGAACAGTGTCTTGTGGAAATTCTTTCATTTTTCCTGTCTAAAAAGTTAATATAAATTGATAGGTTGGGTGCTGGTTTTTTCTTTTAATCTCATTCTTTTAGCTAGTAATTTTTCTTTTTTTTTTTTGAGTATATAAATATGTTACATGTATCTAAATCTGTTGAATTTATTAGACTCTGGGGTTTCACACTTCCACTAGTCTATAGATTAATTAATACTCATATTAATTAAAATTGCCAGACCAAATCCTTGTCAGTGCTCTACATTAGAATTGCTACTGACTACTAGCATGTTTTCCAATCTCATAGTATTTCCTCAGTAGTTTCTTTATCAGAAATAAAGAGAAAATGATGAAAATATAATTTATTTCATTGTGAGGCAACATTTTCACTGCATGAATATAATTGGGTCTTGGCATTTCTACTTGAATGTATTAAATATTTTCATTGAACCATAATTTGGGAATCAAAAAAAGTAAAGGGCATGTAAAAATCTATTTCAAATTCTGAAATGTAAAAGCTAAATAATTAATTAGAGGAAGAAAGGTGAATGATCTTTAGCTTCCATGACATCTGTAATAATAATACAGACCTTGTGCTTAGTGACTTCATATTCAGCCTCAGGAATAAATCCCATTTCCCTCATCCTCATCATGAGTCCCTTTCCAACAGCACCTGAAAACCTCCTGTTTTGCACATGTAAATTCCCCACAAAGGAATAAAACTTTCATTTATATGTGTTTCTTTGTAAGTGCCCAGACCAGTATTAACAAAAGAGAATTCTGAACATTTTGTATGCCCTTGTAAATTCCATAGGTCCTGATTTTGTTAGTGGCACCCAGAGACACTGCGTTTTTAGTTTTTCATCAAATTTAGTGGGAAGCTGCCTGACAGCTTCAATAGAGATTCTGTCTGGTATTGGCTCATCAACCCAAAACTTTGTTACTGAGAAGTCGGTGGTGGCTGATTGGTTCCTGTCACCATGTGTTGCTGCAGGTTTGAGAAAAAGCAATTTTTGGGGAGTAGTCTGCCTTTGAAAGGAATATCTGACCTTGTGCTCCTAAGGAATAACTGAGCTGCCCACAGGAGTTTGTTTGATGCTCAACAAAAATGCGTCTCTTAACTTTCAGCCTGATGTGGGACAGCACAAAAGGAGAAGCTCTCCAGCCTCATAGGCTTCTCAGAATGTGACAGCTACCTGAAAATACACATTTTTATAAGGAAAAGCTGCTCTAGGATGGAGACTTTGATATTTCATAATAATTAAAAAGCAGGCATTGCTTAAACACAAGATCCTCAACTCCCTTTGAAAAAATATACATATGTATGGCTAAATAGTCTAAGGATGGTTTTGCTGCAGTTACAGGGGGTGGAGGAAAAAGAAAGCAGAAACAAAACCTTGTTTTCTGTTAGAATTCCTGGATTCTGCCAATTTCACTGAAAAATAACACAACAACTCTTATTAGTGGTACTTTACAGATTCAAATCACACCATGCAACAAAAGTGTTTTTGCCAGGGGAGTGCTGTTCTGATTCTGTGCACCCACACCAAACTTGCCCGAGGAACTGGAGAAGAGATGATTTTTAGGAGTTTTCAGGGAGTGTGGATATGCCACCCAGCCCAATGGTTGTGACAAAATAAGAACAAAGGGCAGTAGGAGTTTTAGTCAGAAATTTCATCCCAAATCCTCATCTTGGACCGATAGAGGTTTCAGGATCAGCGTGGAAACGTGATGGGAATGGCAGGTGGTTCCCAGATGTGGGAAGAGGAGGGAGAAGGAGCAGAAGGATGGGATGCACAGAGCTCTGCACTGCCAGCAGCCAGCCCTCTGTGGATTCGGTCCCCTCCTCATCCCAAAAGAGAAGAACAGGCAGACCCTGTCCAGATGCTGCCCTGCAAAGCTGGAACTCTGCCTTCTTCCTGACCTCAGAGCCATCCAAGGACGGTCTGGGAAGGGAGGTTTGGTGGGAATTGCCAGGGTTCCTGAGCTGAACAGGGGTTGATGGAGGAGAGCTCCACAGGGTGGAGCAGGACACCAGCCCTACATGGGATTTTCCACACAAT
>NW_026624505.1:28247-29328 GCF_030028575.1 Malurus melanocephalus
TAAACAACCTTTGCAGTTGAGATCCATTAATTCCTTTATTTCTGACAATAGCAGAAATTTATAAACTGAAAATATGTCATGATTTGCATGCAACCACTCTCAACATTTTTCCTTCTACAGCCCCAGAAAGAAAATTTAAGTTTCCCCTGCACTCAGCTTYGTTTGTGTTATGCTGTGGTGGAATTGGAGCCGGGCTGAGATCCTGCGTGGGCAGATCCTGACAGAGCTGGAGCAGCTCGGGCTCAGCAGAGTTTCTGTGGGAGCAGAGGGCACTGCAGGGCTCTTTGCTCCTGGCTGTGTGTGCCAYCCCAATTCMGTGCTGGACGCTGTCTGGCAGCAGAGAGCCCGGGCTCAGCCACAAGGATCGATTCAAGCATGGGTTGGTGGAAGAGTAATGACAAAACACAATAAAATACCTCCCAAACTGCGCCACCAAAGCAAGCGTTTGGCAGCTGCTTTTGGTTTCCTTTTTTAAAAGAGGCTTTTGTCTGGAATTAGGTGCTCCCCTGAGCTCCGAGTCAATGCTGGAAAAGCTGCCAGCTGTGCAGGACAACATGTGAGGTTAAAGAAATGTTATTTCCTTTCACTGCAGTTCCTGGGAAAAGCATGGAAGATTAAATAAATATGTTATTGCCTTTGCACTGTGGTTCCTGAGGAAAAAAACCATCACCAGTAAATCATCCGGGCCCAGAAAAGCATCCAGGGAAATATACCCCAGAGCGTTGAGCTTGTAGTGTTGTCGGGTTGGTTTTTTTTTCCCCAACAACCTTGTATTACACATCTGAAATGATCTCACCTAATTCTGCAAAGCAGGGGTTTTTTCTCTCTTGTTGGCAAGACACAAAACTTGGCAGTGTGGTTGACACTGTGGGTGAGTTCATGTGCTTTAGGCCATGGGCACTCTTGGAGAGGTTGTATTTCTACCACTCAACTGCTTTTTTATTCTTGTTGTTAAGCATTCTTATATTGCCAATTAACAAAACAAAAATAATATTTAGAGAATTTTCCTTTTGCTATTTGTCCTTTTTTATTTTTCCAGATGAGGAAGAAATCATAAAAGAATGTTCACTTCCCTCACAAA
>NW_026624505.1:31433-33000 GCF_030028575.1 Malurus melanocephalus
TTTTTTTTTGTTTGGTTTTGTTTTTTGTTGGTTTGTTTGTTTTCTTTTTTAACCAAATGGGAATATAACCAGTCTTGCTAGCTTTTCTTTTTTAATTATTTCCTTTCACTGAGCCATATTACACACCCAGCATTGTTCCCATATGCTGCAGAATTTCAGGTGGGAATGAGGGGTAGCGGCGGATGAAGTGTGAGATCCCTGGCAGAACTCTTAACATCTGCTCCAATAAAACCAACAGCGTCCCGAGATGCACATTCACATTTATCAGCCACGAGATTTGGAAAGCTGGAGAGGCCTCGTTTGGGAGGCTGCTTGCAGTTCTTCACACTCAGCTCTGGAATGGCTCACACAGCAGAGGGGACAATAAAGCACATGGCCGTGAGAGAGGGACAGGGACCAGGAGAAAATGGATCTTTGGGAGAGCCAGAGAAAGGGCAGGGCCTTTGTGTCTCCTGAGGGAGTGGGACATGCAGGAGAATCTCAGTGAGGTGGCACAAGGTAGGCAGAAGCCTGAGCTGGAAGGAGCCAGTGCTAAATGAGGGAGTGAAGAATTCTGGCAGCGTTCCCTCACAAGGCGGTGAATATTGTGAGAGACTGAGCTGTTAACATCATCAGCAGAAAGGCAATTTAGAGAGTCTGGCAGCTGGCAAGAGGGCACAGATATTGGGAAAGAAATGGAACAAAAGCAGGTTAATCAGAGGGTTTGATGTTTTGCCCTGCTTCATTAAAATTCCCTTCATGCCAGGATAACATCCAGCCCCTGAGAGGGCAAAACGGGTGGAACACCATGGCAACACCAACTGGACACCACCAAGAGAGTTACCAGACCCAGGATCAGAATTTTAAAAGCCTTTAATAATTCAGTGTCCAGTGACAGCATCAAAGCTGCTTCCAGGGGGCCCAAGATGGATGAAAGTCCATGGATCAGGTGAGAAACACACAGGATGGATGGATGGATGGATGGATGGATGGATGGATGGATGGACAGAGATGGATGGATGAATGGATGGATGGATGGATGGATGGATGGATGGATGGATGGATGGATGGATGGATGGATGGATGGATGGTTGGATGGATGGAGGGATGGATGGATGAAGGAATAGATGGATGGCCAGCAGTTCAGGTCTGGATCTGTAAAAGGAAGTTGCTAAGGAGATCCACAAAATCTCATATCTCAGCCTTGGGATATTGTTTTCTTTTCCCATGGGAATGGCTGCTGAAAAGGCAATTCACTTCTGTAAACATCCTCTTTAAAATGAGAGCGCAGTGTCTCACAATTTGTCTGAACGAGAATCAATACAGACTTTCCCCCAAATCTCCTTAATAAAAGGCAGGAATCCATCAAGAGGGGATGGTGTTACAGATTATATCCAAATTCTGGTGCCAACTGTTCTTTCCCTCACAGAGGTGTCCACACAATCATTTTTCCATCTCCTCATCTTTAAAAGAACCACTTTTAACTGCAATGTCCCATGTGGGCACCCGCCAGGATTCAGATTAACCAGCTCTCTGGGTTTATGGAGAGACAAAGGAGCACTTGTCAGCCCTGCTTGGACCCAACAGA
>NW_026624505.1:34651-36149 GCF_030028575.1 Malurus melanocephalus
TTTAGCAGACACACCATGTTACTTGGGTTTGGATCAGAACAATACTCAGTGTATGAGAAGGGAGAGTTGTTCCTAAACTCTCCTCCAAACAGGGGAGATGCTGAGGTGCTATGAAACTGGCCTGGAGTGCAAACCCTGAACTCACCCACCAACCCAAAATCTGATAGGTTTTTGTCTGGTATTCACAGCCATGTCTGTATTTCGTGGCAAAAACTATGTTTTGGGCTACTTTCCAAAGACAGAAATAATGGCGATTAGTGAATTTTGAAGGAATCACTAAAGTTTCACAGTCTAAACCCCCCTGGAATGGTTTGACTCCCAGGTGTGAAAAATTGCAGGAAGCAACCCACAGGTTATAACCATTTGCAGTGCCCAGTGCAGTCTGCAAATGGGAACTCAACCTCTCTGTTGATAAAATTAGACAGAGATAGCAAAGTACTTGGGTCTTATGAATCCCAAGAAATTAATTACAGTAAAATCCCCAAAGAAATGAAAACTTGTCACCAAAACTGTTAAGTTTTATTCCACTTAAGCATTTGAGTGGGAGATGTAAGCCATGAGGCACGAAAGGTAACAGGTTAGATAAGAGGGTTCTGCTGAAGTGTGGTTAAAATTTGAGGAAAATGTTCTGTCTCTCATTCACCGAATGAACAGGGGGAGAATGGACCACTGGGCAGAAATTCTGCATTGTTAAACTCTTAAATCACTGAATTTTGGTTGAGCTCTGAACTAAAGACCCTTACCCCCCTAATTGTTTCAAAATTTAGGATGAATGAGGAAAAATAAATCCATGAGATTGCTTTATTTTTGTTGAAATGTGACAGGAAACTAAGGATGGATCAGGATGAAGTATGTGGGAGTATTTTATCCAGAAAGTGTTGAGAGAGGTGTTTTAGGGACCACTGAAGATCCTCAAGTCTGCACTTAATACTATTCAAGAGGGCAGGCAAATAAATACTATTAAAATTATTCAAGAGGGCAGGCAAATAAATCAGTTTGTGAGTTTAGGATTGCTCCAACGTGGGACTCTTTCAGCAGGGATTAAATATAGTTAAAAAAAAAAAAAAAAAAAAAAAAAGCTCTGCATTTCAGTGTGAGAACCTTCTGGATTACATTTACAACCCCTTAGATTAAATCTTACAACCTCAGAGAAAGTGAATTGCAGTAGGAAGATAAATGCTGGCCTATTAAACCAAGATTAGGTTGACTTTTTTTTTTTTTTTTAAATGAGATTTTGAAAAGGCCCCCAAGGAAATGATAAAGGTACTTGGAGAAGCTGTCAGCTTGAACCAGTGGCTGCAAACGCCCCTGTTTAAAATCCTGCCCCTGTACACAAGGAGAACCTTCCTCTTTCCTCTCCTCTGTGCTCCTTACCATCCACTGTCTTCCCAGGCCAAGGAAAATTTTGTTTAATGTGGGACTTATGGGCTTAGGTCTTTCATAAAACACCAAAGTGCCTCAGAGTTTTACTGTTCTGACAGTAATTCCACATTGATTC
>NW_026624505.1:38534-40034 GCF_030028575.1 Malurus melanocephalus
ACTCACACTGCACTTGTGAACAAAGGGGTTGAAATGGTAATTAATAAAGAGAGCCACCTTTATATTGTGAGACACTCTGCCTTCTAATTTGCTCTGCTTACATGTAGCAATAAAAATAAATTTTTAGTGTGTAAATAACTCTGGAAGTTCCAAAAAATACGGCTTGTAAAAGATTTTATTGATTTTGTACACTCAATAAGTGTGTACAAAAATAAATAAGTGTATTTTTGTACGCTTATGAGCAGCTACACCACATTGTAGGGAGAATAATGTATTAGACAAGCTAAAAGCTGAAGGAAATGGTGCCCCACTGATTAGATCTTTATTTTTCCTTTATGCATTTCTATAAGCTGTATGGAAGGAAAATCATGTCCAGGGAGAAAAATAAATAAATAAATAAATAAATAAATAAATAAATAAATAAATAAATAAATAAATAAATAAATAAAGCATGCCTGTGGTTAAAACAAGCTAATTGGAAGAGAAAATCCTTATTGAAATTGCATCTGTGGGTAAACACAACTTACAGCAGAAAATGTGTGAGCAGAGCCCTGAGAGGGACAGCTGAACTCAGCTCTGGCCCTGCTGATTCCAGGTGAAATAAAGTGCTGGGGACAAACACAAACCTCTCGTTGTTCTGAAGTTCCTCCAAAATCCAAGGGGTCAGGGAATGCAGTTTTAAGCACTGAGGAGCGAACATTTTAAGACTTGGCCAATATAATTGATATGTGCTGCACGAAATGCTTTTTGCATTCATGGAGATCTCATCTCATGTTTGTCTCATTTTGTTTTCATTTGTGAGCAGCTCCAGTGTGACCAGGTTCTGCTGCTGGTGGCACACCTGATGCCATCTTTAGAGTCTCCTCCACCTACACTTGGATTCAGAAAACAGGAAAAAAAAATTCCCTCTAAAATATTCTCTCTGTTCCTTTCTTTCCCTTCCCTGTAATTTCATTTTCCGCTGTTCACAATCTGATCTTTAAGGACTTTCTTTTATAGTTTTATTGGATTTCCATATAAATCAGCATCAAATTAATGCCTGCAACACAGTATTAAATGTCAAGCAGCACTGATTTTGAGGAGAGGGTTAAATCTCTCTGTTAGAGCCCAGATCAGCTACATGGTGGTGTTCTGACAGTTCTCAATTTTCTGTTTTGCCCTTGGAGTCTCCAAAGCTCCAGCCAGATGTAAAACCTGCTGTGCGTGCAGCCATGAACTGAAGCGTGAACTTGTTTTTCTCTCTTTTCTGCATTTTCAGGCAGTTTGTGCAGAATTCTGTCCAAATTAGCCCCAATACCTTGGCTGGTGTGAGGCTGGGAGGGCAGGAGAGGCAGCGCTGTGCTCGTGCTGGAGTCTGTCCAGGGCATTCCCATCCTTCCCAGAGCTCTGTGGCTGTGAGGAGCAGGGAAGGATCGCACTCACGGGCACGAATGCATCCCAAAATTTGCTTTGGAAATGGGAATGAAAACTTCCTGGCTGTGGAGTGGACAGCAGCTCCCA
>NW_026624505.1:41510-43194 GCF_030028575.1 Malurus melanocephalus
TTCATTTCTGGCCGAGTTTCATGGCTTGACTACTCAGGGAGTGCACTCTGAAAAAAGATGCTTTGAAATTAAGACAAATTCAGTTGAGCAGAATTGTTTAATGCTGAGACCAAAAATTACCACAAATCTTTATTAAATATCAGTTGCTTCAAATTGGCATAACCTTGTGTTCTCAGCCTTGTAAATTGAATAAGGGATTTGTCCTAGAAATCTTGCTCCTTTTCAGAGCTATGTGGTCACAACTTATCCTTCTGAAAGCTGCTGTAATCAAGGATTTAAACTGAAACTCTGCCTCTGAGGAGCTCCTAGGAAAAAAAAAAAAATCATCCTGCTTGTCCTCTTCATGTTCTGAGAGAGTGGCAGGCTTTCCCAGCACTCCAGGGATTACTTTGGGTGATGTCTCCAGTCCCAGACCCACAGGATTGCCAGACCCTGTCACCGTGGGACACTCCTGGGGTTTGGTGTCATCCTCAGGGGACCCAAATTCCCTCGTTCAGAGACCACTTGGTGACACCAGAGGGGATGATCCACAGATTTTCCACAGAAAAATCCTCTTGAGGAGTGGAATGACATGGTGGCAGACTGAAAATGCTCCCATTCTTCCCAACCTGGCTCCTGAAAGTTGTCTTCTTCAAGAGCTCATTTTTCATATCTTACCCCAAAACTGTAGTCAGGACTTGAGAAGATTTGTTGAGAGACACCAAAATCAATGATTGCACCTTGACCAAGCATTTGCTGTCCTTTCTGTGTGTTGTTATTTGGAATAGCTAGCTTAAAATGATACTTTTTTTTTCTTTAATTTTTAATAGAGTTGCCTCCTGTAATTTTTGGGGGTTTTTTTCCCATTACTTTTAGTTATTTTGTCACATAGCACAATGTCACCTCATTTGTAGAATATTTTTTTCACACATTATGCTCCTGACAGGCTCAAAATCTCAAAGGAGATGTGCTCTATTTGTTAACTGCTACTCATTCCTACTGTTAACTTGTAGAAATAAGGTCAACTCCTGAACATTCTGGTTAGAGAACATGGTTTGAAAACTTTTTTGACTCTGTTCTTCTCCTGTCTTGTTTTATTTTCTTTTTCCTCCTAATCTCACATATCTGGAGCTCTTGTGAGGATAGAAAACTGGAAGTGCTGCTATTATTTCCTCTCTCTGTCTCTCTCTTGCATATCTTTAGCCTGTATGATTAGATTTAGTCATTCTGTGACAGGCTTTTTCTGAATTTTATGAAAAATGTTTCCCAAATTATTTGGAGAGCCCTGTATTACATTTTTATTTGCTTCCTTAACTTTTTGCTAACACTATGTGTGTATCTATGCATAGAGCAAAGGTCAGTGACAAACACAGCTATTTACAATATTCCATGTCAAAACTTACAGAAAAAAAAACCTTTTAAAAAAATACTTTAAAAACTAATCACAAAATATTTGCCTCCTGGGGCTCAAAAGAAGGCAATCCTGACAGTGTAAAGGGTTTCCCATATTTCCCATACACACACTGCCCTGCATATTTCAAGGTGTAAACTTCCATTTCCTGGGTGTGCTGACTCCTGATTGCTCCTTTGGAAAAGGGTTTGCTTTAAAAAAGCTGGCAGTGCTCATTTGGACACGGATGGGCAGGATCTGCAGCTTTCAGACACGAACTAAATATGGAAAATAAAACCAGTGAGAGACTGCAGA
>NW_026624505.1:47523-48610 GCF_030028575.1 Malurus melanocephalus
ACACATTTTCATGGCATAAAAAATAAACAATAAACACTTAAAAAGAACATCTCCTGTATGAGATCCACCAGACTGGAAAAACTGGAAAGGCTGTGGTATTTAAATGAAAAACATTGCCTGCTCAGTATTTAGCCAATTTTGCTGTTCTAAGAAAGGCACATGAAATCTGCTATTTATTTATAATTATAGACATGATGCAGACAACATCATAGCAGTGCATTTATTAGATAGCTTTCAATAAATTATGTAATTATTGGTTCTCTTTAATTGTGAAAATTGCTAAGTGCCTACTTTGCTGGCACACTCATTACATGTATAAAGGGTGCATCAGGCTTAAGAGTCAAGCACCTTAAACTTGCTAAATAGAATAATGAGTGACAATTCTTGAAAATATAATTTTTATTCAATTTCTCCAGGAGCTCAACATCTCAATTCTTAACAACTGTGTAGGCCAGTCTTTATTGAATTTAGCAAACTTTTCAATTTCTCTTTTCAATTTCTCTTTTCAAGGGGTGTTTCAGATCCCCCAGGGATAAAGAAAACATTGTCTTTTTTTGCTGTTTTATAACAGATTTCTCACCTGAGGACCCTGGCAGTTCAGTCCTGCTGAAGACCAGCTTTGGTTTTGTGTGGTTGAAGGCAATATTTGCACAGCAAACTCTTTGAGCAGGGAGAAGGATTCAATGCAGATAAAACTTTTCAATATCGGTCTTGAGTGATGAGAGGTGAGAGCAATAGAAACATTGACACCAAATTTAGGAGAATTGCAGAGCCAAAATGTRAAAAATGCCATCACCAGCTACMACTCTAAAGCTCCTTACAAAWAKTATTTGAAGGRRTTTATCCACTKSWGCACTAAGACAYYTTTGCAGGTAYTTTTCAACCATCCATCACTCTGAYTTATATGCTCAAATTATTTAAGCCCTGCATGAAAATAATRCTTCARTGGCATCCTCAGTGYTCATGTYCTTCTCAGCCTCCTGACCACCAGGGTTTGGGATAAAATTGGTTCTTGTTCAGGCTTAAAACAACATCACTGGTGCATGATCCGTGTCACAAAGACTCCACTGGATCACAGCTGCTCCTT
>NW_026624505.1:50970-52530 GCF_030028575.1 Malurus melanocephalus
CGAGGGTGGTTCAGAATCAATTGGTGGGGAAATGAGTTCGTGCTGTTTCCTTCCCTTGGTAATTCCCAACTCCTGCCCCCCAAAGAAAAGGGGAAAAGCAGCCAAGACACTACTTTATTTGGCAGAGGAAGACATTTACAAATTAGCAGTAATTATTACCTCTTTCCCCAGGTAAAGAGATAATAATTACAGCCTGTGATATCTGCAAACACCTGCCTGCTGCAGCCAACACAGAGCAGAGCACCTTCAGAAATTGGGCATTTAAATCATCCCCAGAGGGGTCCTGGGCCTTCCATGGCAGCAAAGATGAAGTTCTGCTCTGCACAAAACACACTGAGAGGGGTTTCCACGGCAGAACATTGATTTAGAAGCTTCAGGGGATATCTTTCCCGCAGTGAAAGCCAAGCTGAAAGTGTGGCTTATTCTCGTTTAGAGAGATATTTCCTCTTTTGCGTGCTGCAAGCTCTCCTGGTGCTTTACTCGCGTCTTCCATCAGCTCTCCACGCTTTTCCTCTGCTGCGTTCCACTCCTCATTTCCATCCTCCTGCACACAGCTCATCAGGGGAAAAGGACACTTTCTGCTTTTGGTTTGTTTTTTTTTTTAATCGAGGCAGAGCTCCCTCCTGGCACAGCACAGGTGCCACCAGCTCCTGCTTCACCAGCGAGGCAAAACTGAACTTTTGACCACGCTGCCCTGGTGCTGGATTTATAACTCCCAGCTCTGGTGTGTGACCACATTGTTGAACAATTTAAACAAAAAGCTCGAAAATGCTGCCCAAAACTGTGTGAGACTTTGTAAAACACAACAGGATTTGAACCTCAGCCTCACTCGGTGCCTTGGCAGCTCTGCCACGCCAGAGCTGGAGGCAGAGGCACCAGGAGGGAATTTGGATGGATGCAGGTGGAAAGCAGCGGTTTTTTGGCAAGTGATCAAGGTTTAAGGTGTTTTTTGGCAAGTGATCAAAGTTTAAGGTGTTTTTTGGCAAGTGATCAAGGTTTAAGGTGTTTTTTGGCAAGTGATCAAGGTTTACTCACGCAGTTTAATCGCAGTTTCATTGGAGCAAATGCTTCTCCAAAGTTAAAGTTTCTGGCTCAGCTGCATCACAGCCTGGTAACTTTTGCAGTTGTTTGGAGTGTTAGGGTTGGGCATGGCACCACTGTCACCAAAAAACCGCAGCTCTGGGAGGGTTGAGGCTTGGCAGAGCCAAACCACAGAGAAATCTGGGGCAGAACCATCATTTCCTCCTTTTTTCCTTTTCTTGTCTCGTTTCATCCCCCTTTCCACCTGCTCCCATTTCCCAGAGCCGGATCAGCGTTATCAACAGCGTTGTGTGATCTTCTACATCGCATCTTCTCACACAGGCAGGAATTTCACAAAGACACAGCTAAAAAAGTAGGTTTATTTTACAAAAAGGAAATATATTTGGTATTTTTGTCGTGAAATTTGTAGGGGAAAATGACTGCAGAGGGGAGTCAGCCTCTGAGGCTGGAGCTGGGTTTGCTCCTGGGCCCTTTCAATTCCAAAAGGGAGGTCACCTCCTGCTTAGTTAAAGTAAAAAT
>NW_026624505.1:53900-56286 GCF_030028575.1 Malurus melanocephalus
GTTGTGTCGTACAAAAATCAAACAAAAAACCCCAACTGCAACAGTAATGGTTGAATATTGAGAATATTGAGAATATTTGAGTAACAAAATATTTGAAATATGCCATCTGAATTTTGTCTCCCATTGCTCCCTGTGCTTCTAGACACCCACTCCTTCAAAATTACCTGCACACCAACTCTTTCCACTTTTCTCACAAAAAATGCATCCACTACCCACAAAAGATTTTGAGAGGGAAAAAATGGCAAAAAAATGGTTAAACCCCTCTATGCTAATTTTTGCAGCTTTTATTTCGGAATGATTCCAAGGGTTTTTTGCTGGACCCAAGCTGTTGCGAAAATATCTGGGAATTCCTCCAGGTCCTCCCGTATTTCTGGTAATTTTGGATACCACTGCCAAGGTTTTAGTATTTGTTGTTATTTTTGAGGCAAGAACTTGGAGATTTGGGGACTTCCCAAGACAGGGAGGGAGAGTCTGGATATCCTGCTCCCACGGAGGTAAATGAGAAGGAATTGAGAGTCCCCACCCCACAGCCTGGGTGGCCGAGAATCCAGGTGGGAACAGGGCAGAAAAATGGAAAAAGATGTGGGGAGGGAGTGAGGGGTGATTGAGCATCAAATGGGGGGATGGGAGGGAGGGGCGTGTGTGGCACAGTGCCCCAAATATCGGGGTCACAGTGCCCTGAACTTTGGGGTTACAGTGCCCTCAAATTTGGGGCTCATATTGCCCCACATTTTCAGGTCTCATTGCCCCAAACTTTGGGGTCACACTGCTCCATAATTTGGGGTCAAAATGTCCCACATTTGGGGGTCACGATGCACCACACTTGGGGGCTGTGGTGCCCAGCCCATGATGTCCTAAAATTTGGGGTTAAGGTGCCCCCACTTAGGGGTCACAGTGCACCACACTGTGGGGTATCAACGGCCCAGACTTATGGGTCACAGCACCCCACACTTTTGGGTCACATTTCTCCACACCTGGGGGTCAAAAGAATCAAAATTTGGGGGCCACAATGTCCCACACTTCGAGGTCACATTGCCCCACACTTTGGGATCAAAATGCACCACATCTGGGAGTCATGGTGCCCTACACTTGGGGGTCACAGTGCCCCATATTTAGGGGTAACAACACCCCACGTTTATTGTCACATTTTCCCCTATTTTGGGGTCATGGTGCACCACACTTTGGGGTCAGAAAGCCCTACACTTTGGGGTCACATTGCCCCATTTTTTGGGGTGAAAATGTCCCTCACTTTGGGGGTGACAGTACCCAACATTTAAGGACTGCAGTGCCTCCCACTTTGGGTACAAAATGCCACACTTTGGGTGCAAAATGCCCCCACACATTTTGGGGTCAGAATGTCCCTTAGGGGTCACAGTGCCACTCTCTTGATCCCACACTTTGCTGTCAAAACTCCCCACAGTGGGACTCACGGTGTGCCACACTTTGGGGGGTCAAATACCCCTCACTTTGGGGTAACAGGGACATATTGGGGTCTCAATATCTCACACTTTGGGGTCACAGTGCCCCACATTGTGGGGTAAAAACACCCCACACTTGGAGGGTTACATTGACCCACATTCAGGGTGATGGTCCCCCAGTTTTATAAATCAGCAAATGAAACTCAAATTCACAGTCCAAAAAAAAGGCTTTAAATGAGTTTATTGACTGTTGTATCGAAACCAGCCCTTGGCAATAAAATTTTTATACTGGAAAATTTTTTATATTGGAAAAAACACGTGGACTTAGAGGTCTTTTTGACCTGAATTTGATATTTTTGGGTTCCAGGGGGTGGATGGTAAATCAGGGCATCAGGATGTACACAGAGTTAATCCATTTGGGGAAACATCCAGGAAAATTTCATGGATTTGATGCAAAATCCAGAATTTTCCCAAATTTGAGGGAGTTTGAGGTGGATCCATCTATTGGACGGGATAGATGGGAGCATCAACTTCCTGACGGGTCTGGTGGGAGATGTGGCTGCAAGAGAGAGAAACACATCATTTTGGGTGGAAATGGGTCGGTTTTGGTAAAAATAGGGAAGCATTATGCAAAATGGGTTGTTGATATGCAAACAGAGGGTCATTTTTATGCAAAACTGGGTCAGCATTATGAATAATGGCCTGATTTTTGGGGAAAATGGCTATTTTTGGGGCAAAAATGTTATTTATGATACAAAATGGCTCATTGTTGGGAAAAATGTCTCATCACTGGGAAAAAAAATGCCCCTTACAATCCAAGATGTCTCATTTTCTCAGCAAAGCGGTAGCTTACCTGGCTCGTTCCCACAGGATTCTTCCTCAGTCACTGTGGATGAAACCAAAGAAACTGGAAAATTCCTTCCAGGATCTGCCCAGCTCCTCCCCCACCAACATATTTGCCAAATTTC
>NW_026624505.1:56961-59079 GCF_030028575.1 Malurus melanocephalus
ACTCCTCGTCGCACAGGGCTGACACCTTGTAGGTGCCGCTGGCCAGCAGGGGCCCGGTGGCGCCGTCGAAGGTGGTCAAGGTGGCCCCGGGTGTGATGTGACAGTGGCCTTCCCTCCTGGCGCAGGCCTGTGCCCCGTCACGGGTGACGCACGCCTGGTCCTGGGGACACCGCGTGTCCCGGCACGCCAGCCCCCGTGACGGGTGACAGTGGCATTCCTTGGAGCAGTTGTTGAAGGTGACGGTCTCACCCGCCTGGAACGGGAAGTCTCAGAGGTTTTGCCCCATCTCCCAAATTTTGGGGGGATTTCCTGACTTCTGAGGGGGGAGATCCCAGAGAGAAAGAAATTCAAGTGGATTTGGGGGAATTTGGGCAACTAAACCAGTAAATAGTAACTCTTTTCCTATTAATCACAAATATTTCCTGTTTCTTGTCTTTCTTTTCTCCATTAATTACTCCTTTTTTTCTCATTAATTATTAATTCATTTTCCCTGACTACTCCATTCTTAATTGTACTTTTCTTTCCCCACTCCAACTGTCCTCTTTGCTGTTAATTGTCCTTTTTTGACCCAAACCCTCCGGAAAGTTCCATCCCAATGCCCAACCTGACTCCACCAAACCAACCCCACCAGTCCCCAGGCTGGGGTGTCACCTGCCCTGTCACCTGACCTTGAGGTAGCGTCCCCTGTGGAGGCAGCCACAGCGCTCGGGTGACACGCAGGTGTCCCCATCGAAGACAAAGCCCTCGTCACACTGACACCCCTCAAAGCAGCCCCAGGTGCAGGGGGCGGGRCCCACGAGGGCGGCACAGGTGAGGTCACAGGTGCGGGTGCAGAGCTCGTAGTGGCTGTTGGGGGGGCAGGACAGGGCTGGGGAAAAAGGGGGAAAACACCATTGTTGAGACAATGCTAAAATTGTGCGGGATTTTGGTCAAAATCGGGACATTTTCAGAAAAAAAAGTTTGTTTTTTTTTTTTAAATTGAAGGATTCTTTATCAAAACGGAGCTTCTTTCCTAGTCTGAGTGTTTTCATCAAAACTGGGTTTTTTTCCTTATTAAAATTGGGTTAATTTTTTAATATTTGAGGGCAACATTCCAAACTGCTGTTTTCTCGCTATATTGGAGTTTTCGGTAAAATTTGATGTATTTTACAAAACTGGGGGCGTGTATTGAAAAATTTATGGCTTTTTCTTGAAAAAATTTTAGGTTTTGCTCAAAAATGGACAATTTTTAGCAAAATTGGAAGCCTTTTTGCATTCTTTTTTTCAAAACTGAAATCATGTTTTTTTTTTCAAAGTTAGAGTAAAAAAGTCCAAAATTTGTGGGCATCTTTCAAAATTTGATTACTTTTCAAAATAGTGAGCAATATTTTTTTCAGATTTTCACCCCTTTTCACAATTGAAACGTTTTTCATCAAAATTGCGGGAGAACTTCCARATTGTGAAGGAATTTTTGCATATTGGGAGGATTTTTTTTCAAAACAGAAGGCTTTTTTTTCTAAAATTTGAGCAAATTCTTTCAAAAAGTAAAGGCTTTTTAGATACTTTTAATTTTTTTCACTTTTGTAGAATTTTTTTAATGTCAGATAATTTTCCCCAAAATTCAAAATAATTTTTGCAAAACGTGAAGAAGATTTTTTTGAAACTGGGGTGGATTTTTTTTCAAAAATTGAGGCAACATTTTCCAAAAGAAGGGAAGTTTTCCTAAACTGGGTGGAAATCATTAAAAAAAAATTTAAAAAACTCAAAGTGGTTTTTCCAAAATTTTGACTGTTTTTCAGGAAGAAATGTGGCTTTTGAGGAAAAGAGTGGTGAAATCCCGCCTGACTTACGGCAGAAATCCTTCGTCCTCCACGCCCCGACCATCGCACCGGCGGCCTGGCAAGCGGCCGCGTACGCCTGCAGCGCGTGGCACAGGGCGGCGCGGTCCCCGTTGGCGGCACAGACGTCGTGGATGCAGTGGGTGAAATATTCCACAGGGCTGACGTGGGGGTGGCACCCCCGGAACGGCCCCTCCGCGTCACGGATGATCCCGCAGGATCCATTCCCGCCGTACGCGGCCTCGTCGGTGACATCGCACCTGCCACACGTGCCATCGTCACAGCCGTCGCTGCACGCCCC
>NW_026624506.1:0-1488 GCF_030028575.1 Malurus melanocephalus
CACTCCAAGGAATCCCAAGGATGTTTTTGAGTCTCTTTTTGGCCACCCCCACCAGGTACGTGATCAGCAGCCTGGAGCTGCTGGTGGCCGAGGATTACATGATCGTCTACCTGAACGGGGCCACGCCCCGCAGGAGGATGCCAGGCCTGGGCTGGCTCAAGAAATGCTACCAAATGATCGACAGAAGGTGAGAATTCCCCGGGCTGGGGTCTTTTTATCCTTCCTGGGCCTCTCCCCGCTCAAAATCCCACAATTCAGAGGAAAATCAGCTGCACTGTTGCTGTTGTTCAGCAGGAACGAGTCGGAACAACCCCACGTTCCTCAGACCCACCAGAATGGTTTGGGGTGGAAGGGACCTCAAAAATCACCTCATTCCACCCCTTCCATATCCCAGAGTGTTCTGAGCCCCATCCAACCTGACCTTGGAGCATTGTGTCAATAATTGGGATATTTCCTTAAAATTGTATCAATAATTGGGATATTTCCTGAGCATTGTATCAAAATTTGGGATATTTCCTGAGCATTGTGTCAATAATTGGGATATTTCCTGAACATTGAGTCAATAATTGGGATATTTCCTGAGCATTGTGTCAATAATTGGGATATTTCCTTAAAATTGTATCAATAATTGGGATATTTCCTGAGCATTGCGTCAAAAATTGGGGTATTTCCTGAACATTGTGTCAATAATTGGGATATTTCCTGAACATTGTGTCAAAAACTTGGATATTTCCTGAGCGTTGTATCAATAATTGGGATATTTCCTGAGCGTTGTATCAATAATTGGGATATTTCCTTAACACTGTGTCAATAATTGGGATATTTCCTGAGCATTGTATCAATAATTGGGATATTTCCTGAGCGGAGCAGCGGGATGGAATTCCTGTGGGGTTTTATATGGCCGCACCCAGCTGAGGCTGCTCAACCCTAAAACGCCCATCAGAGCCCAGCACAGAACAGGGGAATTGAGGGAATTTTCTGGGATTGTGACGTTTTGTGCCTCGGTTCCTCCCAGGCTGCGCAAGAACCTCAAGGCGCTGATCATCGTGCACCCRTCGTGGTTCATCCGGACCGTGCTGGCCATTTCCAGACCCTTCATCAGGTGAGCACAGAGTTTGGAATGGAAGTTTGGAATTGCAGAATTGTGGAGTGTCCTGAGCTGGGAGGGACCCACAGGGATCATCCAGTCYGAGCCCAATCCCAATCCCAGCCTGGGCATCGCTGGGAGCGGCTCAAAGGCTCCTGGAGCCCCAAAACCGGGACCATTCCCTGTTCTTCTTCTTCCCTCTGAGGGAGGAACCTTTCCCTGATCTCCATCCCAACCCCTCCAGCCATTCCCTGGCTTTAATCTCACAAATCAGATTTTCTAAGCTCAGTTTTTGCCAGGACCATTCCCCGTTCTTCTTCTTCTTCCCTCTGGGGGAGGAACCTTTCCCTGATCTCCATCCCATTGATCCCATCCCATCCCATCCCATCCCATCCCATCCC
>NW_026624506.1:2835-25468 GCF_030028575.1 Malurus melanocephalus
TGGGATGGGATGGAGAATGGGATCTGTCCAAGGCCCCTCTGTCACCCCAGAAAGGCTCTGGGTTCTCCCGCCTCCCCTCTGGGTAAAAGATTTCCAACGGGATTTGTTTTTACAGGGCAGAGGAGAAACAAGACATGGCTGAGAGGGAAAGGTGAGGATTCCTTTATTTTATCCTTCCTTTGAAGAGTTTTTGGGGATGAGAACAACCCCAGGGCTTGGATCCCTGGAATCCAACTGAACATTCCCAGAGCTGAGAGGGGCTGGAACTGGAGATGGAAGGAAAATCCTGGAGGGGTTTGGGAAGACGGTGCCAAAATCCTTCCCCAGGATAATCTGGCCTGGGTTTGGCTCTGATTCTGAGGGGGAGCAGGGACAGATCCACTGGATGGAGCTGAAATGTTTAAAGAAATAACCGTGAGCTCAGGGCAGAGAGGGGGGATCTGTTTGGGGTAGAAATTCACTGATTTTGTGCTGCTTCTCTCCCCAGCAGGCCCATGCCCCCAGCAGAGGATCAGGAAACCAGGTCTGAGCTGTTTTTTGTGTCTGGGGCAGATTCTGTGGTTATTTTGATCCATGAGCAGGGAAAGCCAAGCCTGGCCTGGCCCCACCGTGCCCATGACAGCCACACTTTGTCCCCACCACCCTTCTCTGAACCATTTCACCCAAATCCACTCATYTTTTTGGCTGATATAATGGCAATAATGACATTTTTTTTACCTCAATTTGCTTCCTGAGGATAATTCCTGTTTTTTTTTCCTGCCCAGCATGTCCTGAACGGGAGCAGCACGGACGAACGGAGCGGGAGAACGAGCGGCCTGGCAGTCACCGCCTTCGGGGCCGAGACCTCACCACCACCTCACCCCGAGCCCTGCAGACCCCAGAGCTGCCTCCTCTGCCTCCAGGATCCTTCAACCTTTTGGGAAACATCGTCCTTAAAAAAAARAAATAAAATAAAAATTTAAAAAGAAGAAGGAAAACAAGGAAAAACCCCAGAAAACGCGGCACGAGCAGCACTTTTCAGGACAGGTTCTGGTGTGTTTTGGGAATGGTCTGTGGAGAGCAGCGCAAACACTCGCTGGGTAAATCAAGAGTATCCTCCAGGCCATGAATCCCCAGCCCAGAAAGAGAATTTATTTTTGGTTTGAGTTACAAACCCTTCCCCTTGCTCGCTGCTGGCCAGCGCGGAGATCGTGTGGAGAGCTGCACCCCCGGGGTCTTCCAGGAGATCCCAAAAACTGCTGGACCAGGGAAAAACAACTCCAGAATATCCCAAAAGCTGCTGGACCAGGGAACAACAACAAATCCTCCAGGACATCCCAAAAACTGCTGGACAAGGGAAAAACAGCTCCAGGAGATCCCAAAAACTGCTGGACCAGGGAACAACAACAAATCCTCCAGGACATCCCAAAAACTGCTGGATTGGGAACAACTCCAGGATATCCCAAAAGATGCCAGTCCAGAGAATAACCACAACTCCAGGAGGTCCCAAAAGCTGCCGGACCAGGGAACAGCTCCAGGATATCCCAAAAGCTGCTGGACCAGGGAAAAACAGTTCCAGGACATCCCAAAAACTGCTGGACCAGGGAACAACAACTCCAGGACATCCCAAAAGCTGCTGGACCAGGGAAAAACAACTCCAGGATAGCCCAAAAGCTGCTGGACCAGGGAATAACAACAAATCCTCCAGGACATCCCAAAAACTGCTGGACCGAGGAAAAAGAACTCCAGGAGATCCCAAAAGCCAGCCCAGGGAACAACCACAACTCCAGGACATCCCAAAAACTGCTGGACCAGGGAACAACTCCAGAACCATGCCAGTCCAGGGAACAACTCCAGAATATCCCAAAAGCTGCTGGACCAGGGAAAACCAGCTCCAGGATAACCCAAAAGCTGCTGGACCAGGGAAGAACTCCAGGACATCCCAAAAGCCAGCCCATGAAATAACAACAACTCCAGGACATCCCAAAAGCTTCCTCCTCACCACTCCAGGCATAGACGGGTTTCCCGGATTTCCCAAACCTTGGCATGGAAAGCAGATGGGAAAAAAATCCCAATTCCATCTCACGAGCACCAAAAAACCTCATCATAAACCAATTATGGACAAAAAAATCCCAGGCCAGGCTGGGCAGGGCTTGGAGCTGCCCGGGACTCTGGGAGGTGGCCCTGGATGGGATTTCAGGTCCTTCCCAACCCAATCCTGGTTTTCCATAAGGAATTTTGTGCTTCAAGGGAAGAAAAACCCTTCAGGTCTTGCTGGAATTGGGGTTTTTTTGTGAGTGACACCCAGAACAGCCAGGAATTCCCAAATTTCCATCCCAGAGCTGGGAATTCCTCACAGACTGAGCACCCCCAGGAGATGGAGGAGGGATTTGCTGATTAAATCAATTTTAGTTCTGATTGTGAACAATCACCTTGTGRTCCCACACTCTTTGAATTCACTGAGAACAYTTCCAGATTTTCCTTTTTTTWWTTTTTTTTTCCTTTGGAGACTGKTTTTATGGATTTTATGGRGAAAAACCATCAGCTTTCCAYRGAACGTGACCCAGGYTGGGCATTGCAAGGGAATTTTGCAATTCTGTCACGGATAAAGTGGATAAAACATCAAATGCTGGGTTCAAATCCAATTCCAGGAAGATTTTGTGCATAAAAAAAATATTCACAACCTCATGGAAAATGCTGCTGTCATGGAAAACACGGATTTGGGAGATAAGGAATTTCATTTTCCTCAGCAGTCCCCACCAGAATGTGATTTTGGGTTTAGTCCTTTCCAAAACCACCCTGTCTGTGTCTTCAGACAAAAAAAAAAAATACAGAATGAGCAGATCTGACAATGAAACTTCACATTTTTCCAAGCAATTCCTTCAGAGCAAAGGAATTTCAGCTGGGAAAAGGACAAATCCCCCAATTTCCCTTAGAGAGATGATGTTGGGCCATTGTTTCCACACAAAAGTCAATTTTTAACTTCTCAGAACCAATTTTTTTTTTTTTGTTTCAAAGAAAATGCACTTTCAGATGGAGCACTATGAGTGGTGTGCACTGGATTTTCATTTTTCTCAGAGTTTTATGAGTTTTTGTGTTCCCAGATGAATGGATGGATGGATAAGGTTGATTTATCTTTTCAGCACTGAGAAAAACCTGCAACCCCATCAAGGAGAAATTAGAAATAATAAAAAAAAAAAATGCATTTGATGGCAGCACAGCAAAAATAACTCTCATTAATTTATTTCAACTTCAGGTGTTGGTTGCAAAACAAAAAAAAAGCTACAAATTCTTGGAGAGAAATACAAAAAAATGTCTCTGTCCCAAAGATGGAGTGACAAATCTCAGCTGGATGGTGACAAACCTGCACTGCTGCTGGTAAAAGTGCATTTACAGGAGAACTTTGAGCAGGAGAAATATCTATCTATAAATATATAAATATGTTTAAAGAATGAAATAAATTTCATCCCTTTAGCAATACTGGACTGCTCAGTGTCCCCAGTGTGTTTCACCAAACCATCCCTGGAGGATCAAGATTTGAATTTCAGAATTCCCTCTATGACATTGAGCAGTTTCTGAGATTTTCCTGATTTTTTTTTCTTGCTGGTGAATCCATGGAAAGTCCCATTTTAGCTGCAGAAAATGTCCTTTTTTTCACCCACATTCCCAGAAATCCCARTATTTTTACTGGTTGTACTCGGACTTGGATCCACTCCACATCAGCCTGAACAATCCAATCTCTTCCTGTACAGTCGATTCCACATCTGGAATTTCCTTCCCACCTTTAGGATTTATCCCAGGCCCTTCTCAGCTCCAGYTTTCCTGGTTTTTCCAACAGAACCATCCAGGTTTGGGACTGTCCAGGAATTTTTATTCWGATCCACGAGGAAGGCGCAGAAATCAAACCTGGGATGCTGCTGTAGATTCCAGTGGAATAACAAATCTAATTTTTTTTTTTTTTTTCTGTACAGTGMTGTGTAAATGTGAGTGGATATTTAGAGCTTCCCTCATGGCAATTTTTTCCATCTCTTTTATTTTTTTTCCTCCCACAGATGTGCAGAAAAGGTTTTAAAAGTGACAAATCCTCTGTTTTAGAGGTTTGGGGATTGAAAAAAAAAAGGTGGCAATAAACTGGGATTGGCCTGAGAACAGGTGAAAGGGACAAAAAATGGGCTCTGAACACAAAAAGCACACGTTTTCCCTTTTGTATTCCCTTCTCTCCTTCCTTCCTGGCAGCCAGAAGCGCAGCATGTTTTGGTAAAAACATTCCAGAAATCACCACGACAATAAATCCCAGGGTTTGGGGTTTTTTTTTTTCCTTTTTCCACCCCAAACCTGCCCGTCCCGACGCGTGAACTGTCATTTTCTGACGTGGTTGTTCATTAGGTGGTTCGTGCTAGCAGACTGTTCATCTGTATCCTGAAGTTTTGCTTTGTATTATTCCATAAAATCTGTGGATATTCAATTAAACTGAGAYTAATCCTTCAGCCCCTTCCTTCTCTTGGTAGGGTTTTATTTATTCGGTTCCACGTGGAAAATATTTGGGAAATTTTTGGTTGGATGTCATTCCYTTGAAGAAAGGCATTCTCCCTGGAAACTCTGACACCACAAAAAATCCAAATTTTTACTCCAATAACTCCAATTCTGGAGAATTCTCTCACTTTCCCTCAGTTGTAGGAAAAAGCTGTGGAAAAAAAATCCTGCTCATGAGCTCTTTCCTTCCCTCCAGGAGTTTTCCAGGCTGATCCCAAATCAGTGATGTCCTGGTTATTTTTTCTCATCTGCTTTTCCCTTTCCCAGCCATGTGATCCATGAGAATGTCACCCTGACGGTGGCAGGGCCTGGCTGGGAGCCACCAGGATGAGGTGGCAGCCAATTTAACCTCATATTAATTAATTCATTTTGTTATTCCACCACCTTAATTTTCCTGCAGTTGCTGTGGTTTATGGTAAATTCTGCTCTCTCTGGTTTTGTTCTCAATAAAAACCTTCAACCTTTGGGAGGAGGACTCTGAGCCACCCAGCACCCCCAAAGCTCCAGAAAGAATAAATAACCCCAAATTTTCAACAAATTTCAACAAATTTCAACAAATTTCAACATATTTCAACAAATAACCCCAAATTTCAACATTCCCCAGTGAAAATATCTCCCATTCCTCGCCTCTGGCAGGAAGAACCTTGGCATTAACCTCACTCATCCCATAAACAATGTCTTATGATTAAGTGAGGGATTAAAATTGGGAATTGAAGCAGCAGRAGAAATGAGTCACATTCTGCAGGCAGAAAGGTCAACGGGCACCCAGGAACCAAACAATCCCYGGGGAAACAAAACCCCGGAGGCTCCACAAATATTAAACCACCTCCTGCTAAATTTAGCCCCAGTTTGAACAAAGAATTTTTTTGTAAACATTTGTATTCTAAAAATATCATTTCAAGAGGGAACGTGGCTTGTCTTTGATTCAGGCTCTCCAGTGAATGGCATTTGTATGAGTAAAGTGTCGAGCAGATAACGGATCTCCAGAATAAACAAACCCCAAAAAAAGGAAGTTTCTGATGAGCAGCCCAGAATGGGGCTTAAAAAAGCCTTTTTGAGCATTTGGTATTTGCATAACTGGTGTTTTTATGGGTTTGGGTTGAGTTTTTGGAGCTGGGCAGTGTTGGAGGGTCAGGCCTCAGGCCGAGGTGGGTTTTGCTGGGAAGGAAGGAAGGAGACAGCTGGAATGTGAGCTCCAAATACAGGCAGGAATCTGGGAATTTGAGCTATGTGGGTGAATTCCAGCTGCCAGGGAGTTCGAATAGGGGAGAGAGGAAAAAAAACCACCCCAAGGAGCCTAAAAACAAACTGGGAAATGCAGCAGCTGCAGGAGAACGGAGGGGCTGGGGAGGAAGATTTGAAAATGGGATTTTAGACTGAGGAAGAGGAGGTTTTACACTGAGGAGAAATAAGATTTTGCCCCAAGGAAAAGGGGCTTTTACACTGAGGAGAAATGAGGTTTTACACTGAGGAGAAATGAGGTTTTACCCCAAGGAAAAGGGGCTTTTACACTGAGGAGATACAAGAGTTTACACTGAGGAGAAATGAGATTTTACACTGAGGAGAAACAAGGTTTTACACCGAGGAGAAACAAGAGTTTACACTGAGGAGAAATGAGGTTTTACCCCAAGGAAAAGGGGATTTTACACCGAGGAGAAACAAGAGTTTACACTGAGGAGAAATGAGATTTTACACTGAGGAGAAATGAGAATTTACACTGAGGAGAAATGAGCTTTTACACTGAGAAAAAAAATGAGGTTTTACATGTAGGAGAAATGAGCTTTTGCATTGACAGGAATAGGGTTTGCAGCTGTGAGCTTAAAAAAAAAACCAAACCCAACAGCAACAACCAACGGGCCCCGTGTCCTTCAACCTTCCCATTTCCAGAAAAACAAAAGTGTTGACATTCCTCACAGAGATAGTGGCACATTGCTCCTGATCCCAAACAATCCCACCCCAATCATTGTCTGCTTTCAACACTAAAATCTCACTGTTCCTTTTGCTCCAATTTAGGTAAAATTTATTTTATAACCCTCATTTTCCTGAGGGTTAAACCCCACCTGGATTTCTGAGCCACGTTCCTATAGGCAAACCCAACAGGRCAGAATACAAATTTCACTCACTGGGATGGCATGTCCTGAAAATATTTGGATTAGCAGGTCTGGAGCATGAAGAGAAYTGGAGCAGAGGTGGCAGGAGCGGCGTCTCCTCCGAATTTTGACMCAACTTTGGAGCCTCCTGGTTTCTTTTCTCCCTTCACATCAGGTCAAATGTGGTAAAAGAATCCCTGGAGTTGGGTTTTTTAACACAGAAAACCCCCTAAGTCAGAGAAATGCAATAAAAGGTATAAAAGGTTTGAGTAGGAGTTAATTTGGGGTTGATTTTTCTGATTTTTTTAACTTTAATTGGGTGAGGGGGGGATGTGAGGACTCTKGGGCTGGAAACCCAACTTCCCTGAGTTTACTCAAACTCAGGAATCTGGAATTATCATTTTACCTTGGAAATAAAGTGAAAGTGCAATTACAAGAACACCYAAATTATCTATTAACATTTACCCTAAATAATAACAACAGTGGGAACACTTGGAATTAAGACTGGAATTCAAAAATCCACAAATTCACCAACTTCTACCTTAAACCCCATTTCTTTTCTTGCCTTGAACATCTTCCCTGCGAGACCCCCAGAATCTGACAGTTAAAATTTCCTTAATTTGCAGTTCATGTTTATTCATGAGCAGCTCATTTTACTGGGCCTTGGCCTGATGGTTGAGGAGCTTTGTAGAAAAAAATAACTTTGTTTTTTTTTAACTCAACGGACGCAGCAAGAGGCCACAAAACCCTTCTTCAGGCCTGAAACAGAAAAATTCGAGTTCAACACAGCTCAAAAGCAATTTTGAATAAAAATTCATGAGGTCAAACACAATTTGAGGAATATTATCCATAAAATAAAGGGTGTATTARTAAGGAGTGAGGTGATGCCATAAGGGGCCAAAGGAAGTGCCAGATCCCAAATAGTCTGGAGGACCCTATATTGCATTACTTAAGAAATAAAYAAATTTTAAAAAWATATTTTTATATATATTTATAWATACTCTTTCACAAACTTCACTTGGAATCCCAAGTATTTGGATTTCACCCCMCAAAAGCTGAAAAGCTCAAGGCAAAATGCAAACAGGACCCTGAACACCTAAAAATTCGTGTTACTCATTTTTTTTTTACCATCATTTTACAGTCCATTGTAGGACGAGGAACTTTTAATAYTTTTAATTCTGCCATGGAATGATTTTATACAAAGGAAGGACAAGGCACACAAGGGTTTGGGTGGTTTAAGACAAGATATTATTTTTAAAAGCACATTATAGACTTCAAAAAATACTGTTGGAATGCCTGACATCGGTCAGAGAAGCCCAATTTAGAAATATCTGGAATAATTCAAATTAAAGCAYAGGTTGCATAAGGTGTAGAGTTGACTTACCTTAAAAAGCCTTATTTTATACSAGTTAACTGGGGAGGAGGAGAGATAATATTTTAGGAATTTGTTTCTGGCTACAAAATATAAACTGTTCCAAAAAATTCCTTGTAAAGAGTCAAAGGGAGACATTCCTGGAGGATTCACTCACATTCCTTTCTCTGAACAGCTCGACAGAAAGGAAAAAAAAAGGGAAAAAGAAAATGAAATTTAATTCCTCTCTTTTTCTCACCGACGGAAAGTTTAGAGAAAAATTCCTTCCCGTGATGGTCCTGGATGAGTTTCAAACAATCAGCTGGGAATTGGGGAATAAAGGAAGGGAATGGAGAGAGACGAAGAGGAAAAAAATCCCGACTTAATTATATCCCGCACACCTCTGTGGCTCCCGGGGGAATGGTGGAAGGGGGTGACATTTCCACCTAGCCCATGACTAATTTAGGAAAAGGAAGAGCTGGCCAAAAAGTTATTTTTGGCCCCGGCAGTGCATGGGGACAGCGAGGGAGAGGGACAGGTGCAGGGCCAGAGGGTGACACGGGGGTGGGCTGAGCCCCCAAAATGGGATATGGTCCCCAAAAATGGGACAGCAGAGCCACCAGAATGTGGAATCGGAGGGTTGAACCCCCCGAAATGTGGCATAGGAGTGTTGGAACCCCAAAAAAGTGGCACTGGAGGGTGGGAGGAAAGCCCCTTAAAATGTGATGTTGCCAGGATGAAATTCCCCCAAAAATGTGACAGCTGAGGATTGGCTGAAACCCCCCCAAAATGGGACACGGTGGGGTTGAAACTGCCCAAAAAGTGAAATTGGGGGTTTAACCACCTAAAATGTGACACTGGGGGGTTGAAACCCCCCTAAAATGGGACACAGTGGGGTTGGCCCCCCCCAGAATGTGACATTGGGAGTTTAAAACCCCCTAAAATGCAACATTTTGGGGTTGAAACCCCCCCAGAAGGTCCCACCGGAGGCTTGGCTAAATCCCCCCAAAAATGTGACATTGAGAGTTGGCTGAACCCCCCTAAAATATGACACTGTGGGGTAGAAACCCCCTAAAATGTGACACTGGGGGATTAAAACCTCTTAAAACGTGACACTATGGGGTTGAACCTCCCCCCCCAGAATATCTCACTGGAGGCTTGGCCGAATCCTCCCAAAAATGTGACATTGAGAATTGGCCAAATCCCCCCAAAAATGTGACATTGTGGCTTGAAACCCCCTAAAATGTGAGATTAGGGGATTAAAACCCCTCAAAATGTGACATTTGAACCCCCCCAGAATGTCCCACCGGAGGCTAGGCCGAATCTCCCCAAAAATGTGACATTGAGAGTTGACCGAATCCCCCCAAAAATGTCACATTCAGAGTTGGAAATATCCCCCCAAAAATGTGACATTGAGAGTTGGAAATATCCCCCCAAAAATGTGACATTGATTCTTGGCCGGACCTGCCCAGAACGTGACATCGCAGCTCATGATGGTCACAGGGCTCCTGCGGCAGCTCCGGGGCGGGGACACGGCCCTATAAATCCGCCCCAAAAGCGACTTTTCCCTCAATGAACAGGGCAGGGAGGCAGAGAGAGCCCGGGGAAAAAAGGAACAGCAGCAGCGGGGTTTTTATTCCGCTGAAAGTTCTTTCTGCAGTCCCGAATTAGGGTTTTTTTTGGGTTTTATTTTTTTTCCTCGCTGCCTTCCGGCTCAAAAAGCGACCCGGCAAAATGAAATATATTATAGGCATCGGAGGGTAAGTCCCTGCTGAAATTGTGGGGTTTTTCGTGGTTTTTTCCGATTAATTTTTGTGTGGAAGGGGATCTGGGACTCGGGGATTATTTATTCGGCTATAAAAGAATATTGGGGATACGGGATTTRGGAGATGATGCAACTTGCTGAGCCTTAATTCGGGATGTTTAAATACAGGGTGACATATACTTTTATATATCCTTTAATATATATTTTAATATATACTTACAGATGTACTTTTATATTCTTTTATGTATCCTTTTATATTTTTTATAGGATTAAAAGGATGGATGTTGCTTCAACACAGTTTTGCCGGGCAGCACATCCTTTGATACAGACTTTTATATATATTTCAGATACACTTTATATATTTTTGTATAGTTATATATACTATATATACATAATTATATACAAATTTATACTTATATTCACGTTTATATATATTTTATATACTTTTATTCATAGTTTTAAATATCCTTTTATAGGATTAACAGGAGGGATGCTGAAATGGCAAAAAAACACTCAAGTAAATAAATTTAGAGGCCAGATAGGGACAAAAAAAAAATTTAAAGTTTCTCTGAATGACGAAGAGGGGGAAAATCCCATTTCTAATAAAAGAGGGTGGTGGTGTATGAAAGGCATCGATTTTTCTTTTTAAAAAGTAGAATTTAAGGAACCTGGGTGTGTTTGTGCTGGGTGAGAGTGCGGCAGGAGGGTTCGGGAAATTGAATACTGAAGGATTATACGGGTTATTACAATTATAATATATTAATAATATGGGAGTTTGGGATTTGTACAGCCTTGAGATGAAAAATCCGAGGAATAAACCAGGGGAGGGGAAGATTATTCRCGGCTTTTACATGAAACGGGGGTAGGAGGGAGCCCGGGCCGCCCTGAGGGGGAGCGGAGCGAGGGCGGCTCCATCTTGAGCGGGGTCCGCGGCTGTGAGGGGGTGACAATGGTGGCCCTGCGTTCCTCAGGGCTGTGAGGGGGTGACAGTGGTGGCTCCGAGCTCCCCAGGGCTGTGAGGGGGTGACAATGGTGGCCCTGCGATCCTCAGGGCTGTGAGGGGGTGACAATGGTGGCTCCGCGATCCTCAGCGCTGTGAGGGGGTGACAATGGTGGCCCTGCGATCTTCACGGCTGTGAGGGGGCCACAATGGCAACTCCGCGCTCCTTCAGGGGTCACGGTTCTGCCGTGGCGGTCCCGCGCTCCTCAGCGCTGTGAGGGGGCGACAATCGTGGCTCCGAGTTCCTCAGGGTTGTGAGGGGGTGACAATGGTGGCTCCGAGCTCCCCTCAGCGCTGAGGGGGCGACAATGGTGGCCCCGCGTTCCTCCGGGTTGTGAGGGGACCACAATGGTGGCCCCGCGCTCCCCTCAGCGCTGTAAGGGGGTGACAATGACAACCCCGTGCTCCCCTCATGGCTGTGAGGGGTTCTGCCATGGCGGTCCCGCGCTCCCCTCAGCGCTGTGAGGGGCTCTGCCATGGCGGCCCCGCGCTCCCCTCAGGGTTGTGAGGGATTCTGCCATGGCGGTCCCGCGCTCCCCTCATGGCTGTGAGGGGGTGACAATGACGAACCCGCGCTCCCCTCAGCGCTGTGAGAGGTTCTGCCATGGCGGTCCCGCGCGCTCCCCTCAGCGGTGTGAGGGGTTCTGCCATGGCGGCCCCGCGCTCCCCTCAGCTCTGTGAGGGGGTGACAATGTCAACCCCGCGCTCCCTCATGGCTGTGAGGGGGTGACATTGGTGGCCCCGCGCTCCCCTCATGGCTGTCAGGGGTTCTGCCATGGCGGTCCCGCGCGCTGCCCTCAGCGCCGCCGTTGCGCGCGCGCGGGAAGCGGCGCGGCCGTTACACGCGGCCGAAGGCGCGCGCGGGCGCTCGGCGCGGGAAGGGGCGGGGCTCGGAAGGGCTCGGAGGGGTTCGGAAGGGTTCGGCGGGGCGGGCACAGCCAATCGGCAGCGGGGGACAGCGACGGGGCGGGAAATTCAAACCCGGGGTTCGGGGCCCTCAGGGAGGGTCGGGGCCCGCGTCCCCTCAGGGCTCGGATCCCTCAGGGCTCGGATCCCTCAGGGCTCGGATCCCTCAGGGCTCGGCTCCTTCAGGGCTCGGATCCCTCAGGGCTCGGATCCCTTAGGACTCGGCTCCTTCAGGCCTGTCTATCCCCCAGTGGCTTCCAGACGCGGTTCTAATGTGGTTCTTCCATCTCTGTCTCGCCCCGCTCCGTGCAGGGTCACCAATGGTGGCAAAACCACCTTGACCAACAGGCTCATCAAGGCGCTCCCCAACTGCTGCGTGGTCCATCAGGATGATTTCTTCAAGGTAAGCTGAGTCCCCTCTTCTTTACAGCGTTAATTGTACACGCAGGGCAATTTTGACAGCTTAGGGACACAAGCTTTCTGATTTTAGGGTTTTTTTTTTTAATCTCTGTTTAATTTTTAAATGACTGGACAGGTGGGAGTTCCTGACCTTTACAAATGCCACGGGAGCTTGGCATGACCCAGGCTCAGAGCAGTCACAGCAAAACCACCTTTAAGTGTTAACAACAGATTTAAATTTAGTACTGATTTCAGTTAGTATTTACTGTGCTCTGCATGAATMATTTTCTACATGGTGGGATTTTCCTCCTTACTTTACTAAAGTAAGAATGTGACTGTTAAGAGCTACTTTATGATTTAAGCACCTCTATGACGGTTTAAATAGAGAAAGGGAGTTTTATTGGGGATTTTTGATAGATCTGTATCAGAAGCCAATTAAAATATTGCAGAGATGAATGCCTGGGAGTGCAGAATGGTGTAACTAAACCCTGCACCGTTTCATGGGAATGATGGTGTCCCTGGAAGTCCACGAGATAAAGGAATGTACAATGGAGCAGTTGTGCATCCCCCAAAACCTGCGTTGTGTGCTTGGTCTGTCCTGCACAGATTTGATCAGATGGGACCCCTTGGAGGAGGAATTCTGTTTGATTTTCCATAAAAATCTTTTAACTTTTTCATGTGAATGCCAACACAAGGAAAGCTGTAACTGAGCAACCCAAKTGCTGCTGTGCCCACCTGCATTTTCAGAAGAGGAGCTAAAATACCTATTCTGAAAAAAAATTACACTCTAGCACTCATTTAACTATATTTTCACATTAAAATCTTACATTCTGATTTATAAACAACACCCTGTAGTATTTTGCCAACACCGTATCGAGCGATTAACATAAAACTCTTGMTCCAAAGTGGTTTTGGCTGAGCCAAGGGAACTTTCCAGAGCTCTTGGGGTTGGGGAAAGCTGGGGAATGTCAATGTTCCTGCAGCCCCAGTTTGGGGCTGTGGCTCTCGGTGCCCAGGGGTGGTTTTGTGTTGCAGTGGTGGCCACGTGCTGATGGCATCGTAGGGAACTGATCCCGCTGAGGTTGCAGCAATGTTTTATTGCTCACTATATTTCAGCCACAAGATCAAATAGAAGTCGGGGAAGACGGCTTTAAACAATGGGATGGTAAGAGCAGTGTTCCCTATAGGATGCAGTAATGTATATTCTTTTCCTAAGTATTTCTTTTTCATTATTAAAAGCTTTAAACTGTAAATTTCCATAACTGTAACTTTACCGAATTCATTCTATTTTATACTTTTGAGCCTGTAGCTTTTGATGGTGTTTGATGGTGTCCCTTTTTCCCACCCACCCCCTTTCTCCCAATTAGTGTTGGATTCCCTGGATATGGAGGCAATGGTGAGCACAGTGCGGGCCTGGATTGAGAACCCCGTCAAGTTTGCCCGTTCGCACGGGGTGAATGTCACACCTGGCTCTAAAGAGCCAACCTCCCAAGATATCCATATATTGGTCATTGAAGGCTTCCTGCTTTATAATTACAAGTAAGGTTTGGAGAACTYTTCATGGTTTGCCAGGGAAGATCTTTAAATCCCTCGTGCCAGAGCTAAAAACTCCTTTTTACTAATTTCCCCATTCCTGACGGAGAGTTTTTTGCTGTAAAATGTAAAATTAACCCTTAAATGCTGATAGAATTGAGGTGAATGCTAAATTCTTATTTAGGACCCAACCTCAGAATCCAGGGGAGTTTTAGACCAGGATTTGAGCTCAGAGAGGTGCAGGCTTCCCCCTCAACCCCCACTTTGGTGAGAAGAAGGAGATAATCCATTCACTGCCTGGAATCWCTCCTGGAGTTCAGGATCAGTTCTCTCCTGTGCTTGTTTAACACTGACTAAACTGAGCTTAGCAACAGGAGAAAATTCCCTGAATTTGGGGAAGAACATGGAATCCCAGAATGGTTTGGAAGGGATTTAAAGCTCACCCAGTTCCAAGCCCCTGCCATGTGCAGGGACACCTTCCACAACACCAGAATGCTCCGAGCCCCATCCAACCTGGCACTGGACACTGCCATGAACATGAGCCAAGGAGTTACCCTGTCCCAGATTTTGCTGCAAACTGATTTTGGAATGGTCTAGGAAGAGCCAGGGTTCCCAGCCCAGTGTCTGATCCTCCACAGGATCCCCTCTGATCCCCCTCAGGCAACTATTTGGGTGAAGAAAGCCCCTGCTGGGCCATCCTGATGATCAGAAAAGCCATTTTCCATGGTTTAGACTTAACAAACCCATGAGGGAAGCACTTTACCCTTGAGCTGTCTTCAACAGACACAAATCCCATAGAGGCAGAGAGGTCTTGGTGGTGTCTGGGGTGATTTCACAMTCTTTGCTGTCATTAAGAGTCCGATATCCACGTTGTGTCCTCCCCTCCCCAGACCTCTGATGGAGCTGTTCGACCTTCGGTACTACCTGGCAGTGCCATATGAGGAGTGCAAGAGGAGGAGAAGGTGAGAACATTCTGGAAATGCATCCAGCCCTTCCCTCTGCTCCTTTCCATTGCCATTGCTCATGGAATCATGGAATGGTTGGGGTGGGAAGGACCTTAAAGCTCATCTGATGGGCAGGGACACCTTCCACCRYCCCAGATTGCTCCAGCCTGGCCTTGGACACTGCCAGGAGTGGAGAGTTCACAGTTCCTGGGCTGTGYTGGWGTCATGAATTGAAATTAGAGTGGGAAATGTGAATAGAAGTGGAGGAAGAGGGTTTGGTGTGGTGAATTTGGAATCACAGAGTTGTTGGTGTTCGAGAAGACCTCTGAGATTGAATCCAACCATCAGCCCTTCATCGCTGTCCCACGGGGATGGGGGCTCCACCACTGCCCTGGGCAGCCTCTGCCAATCCTTTCCAATCCTTTCCATGAATTTTTGTTTTCTTAATGTCCATCCTAAACTCAGGCACTGCTGACACTCCTTTTCCATGCTTTTCTTCCCAGTACACGGAACTACACAGTCCCTGACCCCCCAGGCCTTTTTGATGGACACGTCTGGCCCATGTACCTCAAACACAGGAAGGAGATGGAGGATTSTGGTGTGGATGTGGGTAAGTCTTCCCCAAATACAAATCCATCAGCCTTGGAAAGCTGGAATTAAAGGAATTAGATGATTTAATTCAAGGAAACTTTCAGTGTGATGATGCAGGGTGCTATTTTTACTCCCAAGTTGTAATCCTGGCCTACTTTGGATAAATGYAGGCAGTTTTAGAGCTAAGAACTTACTCCCTTTGCTTTGTACTCTTAAGGACTTACAGGGGATAAAAAAATTAAAAAGGAAAAGAAGGAGTTTATAATGCAATAAGGATTTCACAGCCTGTTGTGGTTTTGGGATGGTTCTGTTTTTCCAGTAGAAAAAAAGAGTTGTCATTTGGGTCAATAAAATACGAAATATTTTTTAACTCATCTACCAGAATCTTGTTCTGATGGAAAGCCCCAGCCTGACTCCACCTTTTTTTTCTCCCAGTTTATTTAGATGGCCTGAAGTCCAGGGATGAACTCTACAACCAAGTCTTTGAAGATATTCACAACAAGCTCTTAAATTGCTCATAGGTAACTAAAATCCAGGGAGCTGGGACAGGAGGGATTGTGCTGGGAACAGCTTGGATCTCACCCTTTTCCCCTTCCTGCTTTTCCAGGGTCTGGGAAGATCCAGAAGATCCGTGTACAGCGTGATGTAAATAATACTTGGAAGTGGGAATGGGGTTTTATTTGTGTGAATTCCTCTCCCACTGCCTTTGGCAAGTCCCTTCTGTATATAATTGAAAAGTGAGGATAACTTATTCCCACCAGATGGACAGGATTACCTTGGTGGGGTGTTTTTTGTAATTATTTTATATTCCACTGGCTTACAGAGAAGTTGGAAATGGCATTTTTATAGCAGAGCAAGTAGAGCTGTGCTGGGAAGATGAGAGCTCCTGCTTGGGTGCTTCTGCAGACATGAAGGCTTTGTGCAAGGCTTGTTTGTAATATCATCTCTTGAATTCAGTAAAAATCAACTTTTGAGGTCCTGATTTAATTTTTCCATCAGCTTTTGAGCAATAAAAATGGGTGTAAAGCTCATCCAAAACACAACAGCAGGGATGTTTTTCCTGGGTGTTTGAAATTGCAGCCCTGGGGGGTGTCAGACCTCTTTCCACGTGTCACTGGTTGGGTTTGAGTGCTCACACAGAGATGGAACAGCTCAGTTTGTGAATTTAAATCCATAAGGTGAACTGGTGGGATTTCTCAGGGAATGAGACATGAAAATTCTGCTTCCCTAGGAATCATTTCAGGCATTAATACTAAAACACCATGCAGAATTCAGGCTGGAAGAGGGCAGGGCCATGGGAGTGACATCCCTGGATACGTGTGGTGYCTGTCCCTACCAAACCTGTGGGATGAGCACCAGGAGTTCTCAGGCACTGAAATAACTTGGCTGAGGGGGATTCCCTTCCCAAGATTTTAGGGCCTGAATTAGGAACAGCACTCTGAAAAAGCAGCTGCCATGGATTAGTGAGGAGCCACCCAAAAACYCACCGAGGCTGCAGCAGAGGGGAGCCAGATCCACTTCCTTTGAAAAYCATTTTACACCCATGATTTTCCAGTTGTCATGAGCAGGGATCCTAGGGCCAGAAGAGCTTCCCCAGGCTATAAAAAGGGATGATTTCCTGRTGTGCAGCACCGAACGTGCCTCGGGAGAGCCACCCCACTCTGGTTACACCATTCCACGGGCAGGGACACCCTGCTGGGACCTGTCACCCTTGTCCCTACACGGAACATTTCCCATTTCCCACAGCTGAGCTCCCTGGCAGGAGGAGACCCCAATAGGATGCAGGAAGAGTTTCTGTGGGGTTTTCCTGTCGTGGGTCAGTTTAAACCGTGCAAAAGTGTTTGGGGTTTGTAAAGACTTATAAGGGAAAAGCCTTTGCTCCCACCTCCTGCCAAGCTCTGGGAAGTAGGAATTGAAGCCTAAAAAAGGCATTTTGGTATCTGTGTCCACAGAGAATAAAACGTCACGGGGTGGTGGCAGCTCCAGCTGCAAAGAGGGGACTGGAGCAGAAATCCCAGTAACGTCACAGCCCCAAAATCCCCCTGGAGCAGCACATCCCGTTCATTCCCAGCACAACACGTGTTCCTACAGCCTTTAGGATTAGTAAACTCATGAAATCATGAATCACACCCCAAACTGTGCTTTTTTAGAAGTATTCTGGTCCATGTGGATGAGATTCCCTGCTGCTCTGGGGCTGGGGTGACTTCCAAGAGCCTTTTGGGAGAGTGAAACCCAAACCCTGGGCACGAGGGGAATCCAGGAAGGTTTCTCACTATGTGAACTTTGCCCAGCTCGGGAACAGCCGGGGCTATAGGATTTCCATACATCGTTTCACCCACTGCCTCTGCTGACAAATGCAGACCCCAAAGGCTCCCCAGCCCCCCAGGACACAGCGCCTGGAGGGGGAGGATGAGGCCCCCCAGCATGGGCAGACCCCCGTGGCTGTGCCAGCCCTGGTCATGCCATCTCCCCTGGGAGCCAAGTGCCTTGGCAGGGAAAACCAGGGCAGATTAAATKATCAGCACGTCCACGTGCCCCACGGGTTGGGATGAAACCTAYACCCGTTGGGACGTCAGCAGGGACAGGGACATGGGCCATGCCCCTCTGATCCCCAGGGAGCCACGGGGCCACAGCAGAGCAAGAAATAAATCCTAAATGGAGCAAATCCCMTGGGCAAGGAGCTGAGCTGAGGTGAACCCACCATGGGCAGCCAGGGAATGCCTGCCATGGGCTGGGATTTGGCTGGTGATTCCCATAGATCAAATTCTGCTGCTGCACGGGGCCTCAGGCAGTTGGAAAACCTCGGTGCTCCCAGGGGAAATCTCCCGTGCTCTGGTGTTCTCTGGAATGTGGAGCTTTGGGAGCTGGCTCCTCCCATCCCCAGGAGTGAGAGATCCCAGGCAACACCCCACAAACCATCCCYAGACCTCCCTCCACACCCACAGTGAGCTCACCCACCAGCACAAGGCAAAAAAAAAACCACTTTCCACCCCAAATGAAGGAAATCCCTCTGTGATAGGAGCACAACGGAGCAGCTTGTCCCAATCCCATTGCCCCATGGCAGGAGCTGAGGCGGCCACCCCAGTATAGAGGAACGTTTATTCTGGGAAAAGGAGGAGCCAGGGCTGGGTGTGGGGACAATGGGTGCAGCACCCCGGGGGGAATGGGGGGCACAGGGGGCTGTACTGAGGCCACGCAGGGATCAGTCCTTGGTCCCAGCCCACACGTGGGCTCGTAGCTGGAGTGTAGAAGGAGGATCTGCCCACCAAACCCCCACGGGGCGCTGGGGCAGCTCGGGGACCCGGGCGGGGTGGGGATGAACGGCCCCAAGCGCAGCGGCGGTGACGGGGAGCACAGGGACACGAGCCAGGCGGGAGCTGCACGCAGGAAGCCAAAGCCCGGGGTGGCACAGCCCCATCCCCCGAGGTGGGGTGCACAAACACCCCCTGCACAGAACCAGGGGGGATCGGGGAGCACCGGAGCCCCCGCGCCCGCCCGCTTTAACGGATGCTGCCGTCGCCCTCGCTGCTCTGCAGCTTCTCCCGCTCGATGGACCACACCAGCTCCTGCACAAACTTCATCTCYGAGGCCACCTGCTTGGCCAGGGCCTCGTAGTGGTTCTCCAGCTTGCGGTAGCGCCGCTTGAGCCCGTTGGCAGCCTGCACCACGCTCTTGGTCTCCTCCTGCGCCTGCTTCTTCAGCGCCTCCGTCTTCTGCAGCTCCTGCCGGATCTGCCGCAGGTCCTGGCTGATGCTCTCGTTCTCCTCTTTGTACCACGACTCCTTCTCCTCGTAGATGGACAGCAGCGCCTCGATGTCCTCCTGGAAGGATTTCTTGTTCCTCTCCAGCTCTCGGAGGCTCTCCTCGGCTGCAGCCACCTCCTCCATGACCTTGGAGAAGCGCTCGAAGTTGATGTAGGTGTTGTTGGGGGGCATGCTGGAGTGTGATTTGATGGTGTACTCCTTCAGGCGCGTGGTCTTCAGCCGGCGCCGCTCGGGCTTCTTGCCGCTGTCCTCGTTGCGGACGTTCCTCCTCTTGATCACCTGTGGAAGGGACAATTGTGGCTCCAACACCCACCCAGAGATTGCTGGCACTGACACCAGACCAGCCCCCACGGCGGGGGAACAGCAGAGCTGCTGTCAGAGGGGCTCTGACACCCAAAAGGTGCTGAATCTTTAACTCCTCACCTTAATCCAAGGGTGCTCCAGGCTCTGGGCGATGGTCATCCGCTTCCTGCAAACACAGCAAGGCTGGGATCAGGGCAGAGGCTTTGCTCCTCTGACCCTGCTAAAGCCCTGGATCCTGTGGTTGCCTCTGGGGCCTGGCTGAGCCTGGATAAACTCACTGCACTCAGGGCCCCTCAGACAGGGGMTGCATCCAGCCCCCAACACCTCAAAGTGCCTCCTCTCAAGAGAAACACAGGCAGCGGATCCTGTGGGAACCTCCTGACCCCACAGCTCCTTCCCAAACCCTGAGCCCTGGGGGCCCAGCTCAGCCCTCAACCCCTCCCAAGTCCCCACCCTCAGGGGGATCCCAGAATTGACCCCACCCTGGTGCAGGCAGGAGAGAGGGAGCTGCCTGTACACAATGGATCAAGCAGGGGGGACCATCCCCTCTCCCAGAGGAACCCCCAGCTCTGTCCCTGTCCCTCACTTGGGGTCCTTGACGAGCAGGCGGCGGATGAAGTCCTTGGCCAGCTCGCTGGTGTTGCTGAAATACTCCTCATCAAAGTCRTAGTTGACAGCAGAGATGTTGGTCAGTGTCTCTTGCTTTGTCTCCCCCAGGAATGGGGAGGCTCCACTCAGCCTGAGGAGACAGAGGRTTGGGACACCCCAAAAAGGCTCCAGCCCCAGGTGAGGGGCTCTTCCTGCAGCCCCATCCCCCCAGACCCACCCTATACTCACAGGATGTATGTGATGACCCCGATGCTCCTGGAAGAGAGAGGAAGAGGAGGCTGAAGTCACACAGAGCTTTTGGCACGAGGGGAGATGCACCAGCACGAGGGGATTGGCTGCTGGAGCCATGGGAAGGGGAATCACTCACCACATATCGGCCTCCAGCCCCAGGGGTTCGTAGTTCACAATTTCTGGGGCTTTGGGAGGAAAGAGAGGAGAAAACAGGTTTATTGTGGGTGAAGGACATCCCCATGGACACATCCAGGCAGCAGCACCAGGGTGCTGGGCATCTCTCCASRATTAATCCAAAGCTTTYGGCACCCCAGGAGTCCCCCAGGGAYGCTCACCTACAAACTCCGGGGTCCCAAAGATGTTCTTGAACTCATTCCCAGCCTCGATCTTGTGGGCGATCCCAAAGTCAATGAGTTTGATGCGAGGGTTTGGCACGTTCTTGTCCAGCAGCATGATGTTCTCAGGCTGTGGGGGGAAAGAGCAGCTGGGTCTGTCCCTACACACCCACCCCTGGGTGCTGCTCTGGGGTCACCATTCCAGAGCAGAGATGTGGGAGAGGTTGGGAAAGATCACAAACACCAGCCCCAGTGCACTGGAGAAACTGGGGACTCCTCCAGACCCCATTTGAGGGCTCATCCGTCTGCAGCTCCCATAGCCCATTTGAGGGCTCATCCCTGTCTGCAGCTCCCAGACCCCATTTGAGAGCTCATCCCTGTCTGCAGCTCCCAGACCCCATTTGAGGGTTCATCCCTGGGGCTCCCAGAGCCCATCTGAGGTTCATCCCTGCTCCCAGTGCTGCAGCTCCCAAACCCCATTTGAGGGCTCATCCCTGTCTGCAGCTCCCAGACCCCATTTGAGGGCTCATCCCTGCTCCCAGTGCAGCACACGGGGTGTCTGCAGCTCCCAGACCCCATTTGAGGGCTCATCCCCATCTGCAGCTCCCAGACCCCATTTGAGGGCTCATCCCTGTCTGCAGCTCCCAGAACTCACCTTCAGGTCGAAGTGGGCGATGCGTTTGGAGTGCAGGTAGTGCACCCCATCCAGAATCTGCTTCAGGAACTGCGTGGCCTCCTCCTCCGTCAGCGATTCCTTCTCAGCCAGGAAATCAAAGAGCTCCCCKCCGGACACCAGCTCCAGGATGAGCACCACGTCGGTCTTGTTCTCGAAGATGTCGTGCAGGGTGATGATGTTGGGGTGCTGGATCTCCCTCAGGATGTCCACCTCACGCTCGATCTCCTCGCGGCTCACGCCCCTGCGGCTCGACGACAGCCGCCGCTTCTTGATGAACTTGGCCGCGTATTCCAGGCCCGTTTTCCTCTCCCGGCATTTCCGGACGATGGCGAATTGGCCGCTGCGGGGTGGGGGAAGAAGGTGAGGGGTGGGGAAGGGAGGATGTCCTGCACCACGGGCTGGAAGCAGCTCGAAGATGGGGACTGGAGGATGTGGTTCCCCGCAGGAATGACAGAGTTGGGGGCCAGTGATGCCCCAGCACAGCCTGGCACCATCCAGGATGGAGGAAGGAAATTCCTCCCAGGAATGTGGCAGCTGCCGACCCTCCCTGGGCTATGCAGGTGCTGCTGTGATCTGCCAGGGTGGGAGATGCCCATCAGCTCCCYCTTTCCAGCCAGGAGCCCTCAGGAGCAAATCCTAGAGCCTGGTGGCCCTGGGAGACCAAAAAGCTCTGATGGAGCAGGCAGGTGGAGGGGGAAAAAGCCTGAAATCAGAGTAACAGCATCTGCACCCCTTTATACCTTTAWACATCCCTGGATCACAGCCAGGGACATGCACAGGGCAGGGTGGGATCCATCCCCTGGGCACCACATCCTTCCCCACGGCTCACAAAGAACCACAGCCACAGAGGGGCAAGAAAACCTGGAGCCACCCCTGAAGTTCCTCTGSTCTCAAAACACTTAAGCAGCCCAAAATGTTTTTGCTGCCCAAGTGCCCCAGGAGGAGCCACGGCGTGGGGCCAGCACGGCCGAGGCAGCGCTGGAGGATCCGGAGGCAGCTCCCCCAGAGCCGCCTCTGCATCCCGGCTGATTAAATCCCATCTGCAGGCACTGAGTCACCCTGGATCCCTCCTCCCACGGGCGCAGGGCCAGGCACAGCCACCGAGGAGGGCCGGAAGACGGAGCCGGACGGGAGCTCCACCGGGAGCAACGTTAATTAACACTTTTCTGTAATCTCTGTCTGCCCCAAGTGACTCTGCACAGCCCCGGCCCTGCTGCCTGCAGAGTGGAGCAGGGACACCACAAGGGATCCAGCAGCTGGATCCAGTGAAGATCCCACCCACTTCTGGGGGTGCAGCCATGGAAGCCCCCCCAGAACGCAGTGAGATGTCCCTCACCTGCCCAGCTCTTCCCCCATCTCATAGAAATCCTCCACGCTCTCCTGGCGGAAGGTGGACATGGCTGCGGGGCTCTGYGGAGCGGGAGCCGCCCCGGTGCTGCCAGCGCAGGGTGTGGGGAGCGGGGAGCAGCCGGGGATCAGCACCTGCGGCACCGGGAGAAGGGGGGTCACACCAACACTGCCCAGGGATCCCGCGGGATGCACAGCCCGGGCTGGAGGAGCCGTCCCAGAGATGCCCCCCGGTCTCACCACACCCCAAAACCCGGGGGACAGAGAAGGGAAGGGG
>NW_026624506.1:26302-36821 GCF_030028575.1 Malurus melanocephalus
CTGGGCCGCCGCCGCCCGCGCCGCCGCCGCCACATTCCAGCACAGCAAGCCCCGCCCACCTCCCACACGAGACCCCGCCCACCCGCAGCCACGCCCCTCTCCGCATGTAGCCCCGCCCACACAGTGCCACATTAAACCACGCCCACCCCTGACCCCGCCCTCTCGCTGCCGGTGGGCGGGGCCAAGTGTGAGCGCACGCTTATGCACCAACGCCCCAACCCCACCAGAGGGCGCCACTACCACCCTCAAAAACACCCAAAAAATGTCACTTTTTGTCACCATTTATCCAATTTTATTAATTCCAGTGGCACTAATACAGGCGGCGATGGGCACGACGGACAGTCACGCTGCAGATAAGGCATCCTCACCCCCTCTCTTTCTCTYCCCGTTTTCCTCGTCCTCATTTTCGATTTAAGCACGCCCCCCCAGGGCCATTCTGCAGCAGATTCTTTTTTTTTTTTTGAGTCAAATAAATACAGAGAATTGGGCAGATCTAGTGGAAATGTTTTAGTTACAATGGCAAAGATGAGTCATGTGCAACACAGAAACCTATAAGGCTTTTTTTTTTCTTTTTTTTTTTTTTTTTTGTCGTTTGCTTTCCTCATTTGAAGTTCTCAAAATCGCTATGAAACCCATTAATTAACAAGATGGTGGTCACAGGGCGTCTACCCCCTCGGCATGGGTGATAACGCTAATTGAATTAATTTTTTCCTGTTCTCCCAGAGTTCCATGAGTTTCATTAGAGTTTGTCCAGGAAGTTGTCGAGGGCGGGGATTCCTTCCTTGAGCCCTTTGCGTTTGCGGGTCTCGGCCACCACTTGGCAGGGTCTGCTGGCGCTGTCGAAGGGGTCCCCGGGCAGGATCTGCCAGTGGTCAAACACACACTGGGGGAAGGCCTGGCCTCCCGTGTTGGACCTCAAATCTGCTGTGAAACCTGGCAGGGACAAGAGAAAAGKTGAGGTGGGACAGCAATGAGGGCGGTTCAATGTCATTTCCGTGCTGGCATGGATAGAACAGAGGAACCCAGAGTGGCACCCAAAAGCCTCCTGAGATCCCGACCAATGAGATGGGGATGGAAAAAAGGCTCCAGGAAAACCTTCTGGAACTGCCTGAAGTCCCTGSAGARGGACTTGGGACAAGGACATGAAGGGACAGGACAAAGAGGAATGGCTTCCCACTGCCAGAGGGCAGGGTAAGATGGGATATTGGGAGGAAATGTTTTAGGATGAGAGTGGGGAGGTCTGGGGAGATCCCTGAAGTGTCCAAGGCCAGGCTGGACAGGGCTTGGAGAACCTTGGGATAGTGGAAGGTGTCCCTGCCCATGGTAGGGGAAGGCAWGAAATGACCTTGGAAGGTCCCTTCCAATCCAGGATGTTCTGCAACCTTGGTCTCTTCTCCCAGGTGATAAGAGACAGGAGAGGAAACACTCTCAAGTTGTGCCATGGGAAGTTTGGAGATGAGGAAATGTTTCTCCTCCAAAAGGGTCGTCAAGCATTGGCACAACTGCCCAGGGCAGCATTGGGATCCCCATCCCTGGAGGGATTTCAAAGCMRTGTGGCACTTGGGGACAYRGTTCAGTGGTGGCCTTGGCAGCGCTGGGTGAACCCCTCAAGGATCTCTTGAGCTCTTTCCCAAATCTCTCCCTCTCGCTCCAGGACTCACCAAATGACTCGTTGACAGGCAGGTARGCCTTGACCACAAACATGGGGGTCCCGGCCACCTGGGTCTCCTCGAACACATGGCCACGCTTCCTGTTCAGCACCCCATAGATGCCTCCRACCACCTGCTCCGGGCACTGCAAGAGACACAGAACTCAGAACTGCACCCACCCGACCTTCCCCCATCCCATGGGGCCGGCAGGGGCTCTCACCTGGATCTCCACCAGGTAGATGGGCTCCATCAGGCGGGGCTGGGCGGTGAGCACGCAGGCGTACAGGCAGCGCCGGGCCGTGGGGATGATCTGGCCCCCGCCGCGGTGGATGGCRTCGGCGTGCAGGGTCACGTCGTGCACGTCGAAACGCACGGCGCGCATGTTCTCCTCACACAGCACACCCTGCCAGGGCACAGAGAGCTCAGGGAACATGATCCTGGCACAGGCAGTGTTCTGTTCCCAGTGCTCACAGAGCTCCATGGAGCAGCCCACCAAGGAGCCACTTAACCTCCTTTCTGCCAGTTGAACCCTCACACCTAGAAAGGTTCAACTTTTAGAGGTCTTTCCCAACCTAAGAACTCTGTGAAGCACCACCTCCCACCTCTGGGCCATCACTGCAGCATCCTCCTCATCAGCTCTGAGGTTCAAGCCACCAGAGCTGACCATAAATCACAAATTTATGGTTCTGCACCCAAGAATTTGGCATGGGGAAATAACAATCCTTTGTGCCTGAACTGCTACAAGATCTCCACTCCACCAAGTTTTATTGCTGTGAATGTTTTGCAATCGTGATAATTTTTCCAAATGAAAATGAGGACCTGCAGAGCCACGAACACCACCCAGCCCAAGATTCCCCTCACCTCCTTGGTGGCCCACTGGAAGCCAGCCACCACGCTGTCCTTGATCTCGTTGAGGTACTGCACTCCCTTGGTGATGTCGGTGAGGATGTTGGGGCCGGTGCCATCGGGCCCGAAGCACCAGATTTTCCTGGCCTCGGTGACGTCCCACTCGTATTTCTCAGCCAGGTACCGCGCCCGCTGCTTCAGCTCCTGCCGGGCCGACACCTCGCCCTTGTCGATGTCCTCGGCCAGGCCGTCGGGGAAGGGCCGGGCCTTCATGTACAGCCGGTTGTGTTTGTTGGGGGACTTGGAAAGGCACATCACGTTGGACTCCTCRCTGACYGTCTCGCGGTAGGACACGACGGGGTCTGATTTCTGTAGGGGTAGAGAGGGGCTGTGAGGCACCAAACGCAGGCAAACCCAAACACAGCCATACCCAGTCAAACGCAGCCAAACACAGCCATACCCAGTCAAATCCAGTCAAATCCAGTCAAAACCAGGCAAACCCAGGCAAACCCAGCTAAACCCAGTCAAACACAGCCATACCCAGTCAAACCCAGTCAAACCCAGGCAAACCCAGCTAAACCCAGGCAAATCCAGCCATACCCAGCCAAACCCAGGCAAACCCAGTCAAACACAGCCATACCCAGTCAAACCCAGCTAAACCCAGACAAACCAGGCAAACCCAGCCATACCCAGGCAAACCCAGCCATACCCAGGCAAACCCAGCCATACCCAGGCAAACCCAGCCATACCCAGGCAAACCCAGCCAAACCCAGGCAAACCCAGGCAAATCCAGTCAAACCCAGGCAAACCCAGCCATACCCAGGCAAACCCAGCCATACCCAGCCAAACCCAGTTAAACCCAGCCATAACTACCCAAACCCAGCCAAACCCCACACCGAGCTCAGCAGCTCCTCAGCCTCTGTACCTTAATGGGGATGCAGGCGTGGTCCTCCTCCAGGTCCTTCAGGCAGATCTCCAGGTGCAGCTCCCCAGCACCAGCAATGATGTGCTCCCCGGATTCCTCAATGATGCACTGCAAACACCATGACAGCATGTGAGGCTTCACAACAAACCCCGGCCAGAAACACCAGCAACACTCTGATTTTTGTGTTTAACCCACAGAGCCACTTCCAAATGTTCTTCCCACTGCTCTGGGGGTGTCACAGCACCAACCCAGCGTGCAAGGCAGCACTTTGGCAGGGCTGGGACTGACACTCAACTCAAGTCTTTCCAGACTGGTCATCCTTGTCCCTGCAGCCATTTCAGCCACTCACCTGCACCATGGGGTCAGATTTGGCCAGACGTTTCAGCCCCTCCACCAGTTTGGGCAGGTCGGCCGGGTTCTTGGCCTCCACGGCCACGCGCACCACGGGGCTGACGCTGAACTTCATGACCCTCATGTTGTGGGCGTGCTCGAAGGTGGTGATGGTTCCAGTYTTCACCAGGAACTGGTCCACGCCAACCAGCCCCACGATGTTTCCACAAGGCACGTCCTCAATGGGCTCCACGTAGCGGCCCATCATGAGAATGGTCCTAATGAGGGAAAAATTGGGTTAATGAGGTTGGAAAAGGGAGGAGATCCTATTAGGCAGCATCCTGGAGCTCAGCAGGACACCTGACACCCACACCCCATCCAGGACACACCTTTGAATTGGCTTCAGGTACAGATCCTCCTTCTTGCCAGGTGTGTAGTTTGGTCCCATGATTCTGACTTTCAAGCCAGTTGAGACCAGACCGGAGAAGACACGGCCAAAAGCGTAGAATCGTCCCTTGTCAGAGGTTGGCACCATTTTGGAGATGTACATCATCAGGGGGCCTTTGGGGTCACAGTTCTTAATGCCTGTGAGGGAGAGACACCAGCTTAGCACTGAGTTATTGAAGGATCTGGCACCCACCCCAAAACCCAAACCTGAGACCTGCACCCACTGTCCCAGCCCYGGGATTTCTGTCCAGACAGGCCAGAGAGGAAATGGGAAATGGTTTCCCACTGCCACAGGACAGAGTTGGGTGGGATACTGGGAAGGAATTGGATCCTGAGAGGGTGGGAGGCCCTGGAATAGAATTCCCAGGGAAGCTGTGGCTGCCCCTGGATCCCTGGMAGTGCCCAAGGCCAGGCTGGACATTGGGGCTTGGAGCACCATGGGATGGTGGAAGGGGGTAGGACAGGGTGACTTTCAAGATCCCTTCCAACCCAACCAATTCTGTRATTCCATGAAAGATCACATCACCCAGGGATGTTTTCAACAAATCCAGGCTCCACTGGAACCTCAGGTTGCTCCAGAGGCTACTAAATCTGTTCGATCCACGCTAGAAAAGCTCCAGACTCAAGAATTCCAGCCACTCCCGAGCTGTGCACACCAAGAACAAGATCAGCACAGCAGCAGCTCCTCCTACCTATGGCAGCCTCATCGTCRGGGGGGCCCTCGTAGAGCAGCTCGCAGCGATACTTCTGGGCTGTGACGGGGGAAGGCAGGTGGATGGTGATCATCTGCAGCAGGGCATCTCCAGCTGGCAGCCACCGCCTCATCACGGCCTGGGCAGAGCAGCAGGACCCAGTCAGAGTGTTCACAACCTGCACTCACCTCCTCAGCCTTCCCCACCTCCCAAAACAAGTCAATGTAAACCCAGCTGGAGCAGCACAAGCGCTCAGCTCCTCCCCAGAGGACTCAMACCAACCTCACCTTCAGCAGGGGTTTGCCTTCCTTGTCCTTGTCCTCACTGTCCAGCTTGATGTCCAGTTTCTCAATCAGTTTAGCAGCCTCTTCCTTCTTGAAGTTCATGATTGCATCGAAAACCTGCAACAGCAGCAGCAGCAGCCATTGGCAGCAGTGCCGTGACCCAGTTTGGAGCAGCAGCACCACTGCGGCTGCAGAGAATTCCTGCTCCTCCTCAGCACCCAGATTCCCTCCAGGAAATACAGCCCCATCTGCCCCCAGAGTAACCACAAGTGTCAGACAGCTGAATTTCTTCAATCAAACAAGTCAGGTCAAAGTGAAGAAATTTTCCATCATCAYGCACGGAACGGATGGGGAGAGCGGGAGGTGCTGGCCAGGGAGGACCCYGAGGAACTCACCTTGAAGATGGGGTCAAGGATAAGCTGGCAGAAGGTCCTGGGCAGTTTCTTTCCATCAGGGCTGGTGGCAGATTTGCTGAATTTGCCGGTAGCAGGGTCAAAGTATCTGCAGAGAGAACAAAATCAAATGTCCATGCTCTGCTCAGCTCCAGACACTCATTCTGCCTGCTCAGGGCAGAGAAAGGGCTGCTAACAAAGAGGCATTTCCTGTCTTCTCCATTATCCAGGTTTCCAGCACTCACCAAAATGCAATTAACTCCTGTTAAATCAGGCACAACCGCACCCTTCCCCTCTACCCATCCTCTGCAGTGTCAGGCTGCAGCCACGCCGAGCTGATCTGGAATTCCAGGCTCCCTCCTCACCTGTCTCCCCACAGCTTCTTCATCATGTCCTCGACTTTCTTGGCACGCTCGGCTGGGCTGAGCTGGGCATCTCCCTTGGCAGCAAACTTTGCCACGTACATCTCAGCAAACTGCTTCAGAGTGAAGGCCCAGCCGTGCAGGCCCGAGCCAAAGCCCACGGTCCCGAGCACCGGGTCAATCTGAGAGGGAACAGCAGAGCAGGGTCAGGGAGCTCCCTCAGTCCATTCCATCCTAAAAACACTCCAAAACAAAGTCTTGGATCTCTCAAGCAGTTTGCCAGTGACAAGCATCTTTTTAGACWGATTTTCCTCCACTCCAACCAGGTTGTGCTCTAACAGGTTGAATTCATATACAGATAAGGATCCCATCTTATCCACGGAGGATCAAGAAAGCATGGACACCCACAGCATGCAGCAGCACAGCACAACTTCTCCTCAGAAATGGCCCTGCTCCCTTCCCAGGAACCCGAACAGGTCGGAAGGGAACTTAAAACCCATCTCATCCCAGCATTGTCACAGGCAAGGCCACCTTCCCCCATCCCAGGGTGCACCAAGCCCTGTCCAACCTGGCCTTGGACACTCCCAGAGCCTGGGCAGCCACAGCTGCTCTGGGCAGCAATCCCAGCCTTTATTTGCTCAGGCCTTGAACAGGAGCTTTGGGAKGGGAGCCAGGAGAGCCCCAAGCCAGCCCAAACCTGGGGAGTTCAGGCACCTTCGAGATTCCCCTCTTGGGATAAAAAGAACCACAGAGGAAGGAACTGCTCCCTCTGACCCAAGCTGTGGATCATTCCACACCCAGCTCAGAGCCTCTCCTCACCATGATGTTGCCCATGGGGCCGCTTTCTCCCTCTCCATAGGTGGAGATGATGACGTTGACGTTCTCCACGATGCGCTGGAAGGTCTGGTACAGCTCCTCTGGCTCCAGCTGCAGCTCCAGCAGCGCCCGGTCCATCTTGTTCATCATCAGCACAGGCTTGATCCTCTCGGCGATGGCCTGACGCAGCACAGTCTCTGTCTGCACACACACCCCTGCCAAACACAGGSAATTAGTTAGGAATTTGTTCTCATTTTCTCATAATTCCCAAAAAATACAYTCCAGCTGTGGAAAACCTTACCAGAGACACAATCCACGACGACCAGGGCACCGTCAGTGACCCGCAGAGCTGCAGTGACCTCTGAGGAGAAGTCCACGTGCCCAGGGGAGTCAATGAGGTTGATCAAGAAACCAGAACCATCCTTGCTCTGCTTGATGAAGGCCAAGTCGTTCTCAGAGAGTTCATAAAACAGAGAAATAGCTCTGAAAAAAAGGAAAAACTTGAAATTGTGATCTGTTTTGCCCCGCACAAAACACTGGACATGGCACCCAGGGCTCTGGTCTGGTTGACGGGTCACAGGTTGGAATCAATGACCTTGGARATCTTTTCCAGCCTAAATGCTGGGCTTAAGGATTTCCTAAAGTGTGCTCCTGGGAAGCCAGTGTGGGAGATCTGCTCTTCTAAACCATAATCTGCTTTTCTAAACCATAACCTTCTCCAGAATCCCAACCTCCTCTGATTCCTTGCAGTTCTCAAACACCCAAAGAGGGTTCCATTCCAAATCCAGAATTTAGGTTTTTCCTAAAAATCTAAACCATGTTCTCCACCCCTTTTCAGGCCCCTCAGGATCTTTAAATTCCCTGTGGTAGCACAGGCACCAGGTGCATCCCCAGAGATGCTCCCAAGAGTCTCCACAGGATATCCAATAATCCTGGTACTAAACTGGGACAGTGAAGCTCCTGCTTCCCCAATGCCCACCAAGAAATTGCTCAATGATRGACCAGAAACCAACCAACATTTGATGCATCATTCAAAACCTTCAGATGCAGCAGATGAGCTTCTGGACTAGACCAGAGCCCAACAGCATTTTTTTCCACCTCACGGAGGACCCAAATCCCCCAGGGAACAACAGGAGCCTGAAGAGAGGGCACTCACGTGGATTTGATGGTGATGCACCGTTCCTGCTCGTCCTTGCGGGTGTCGGTGAACCGGGTCTCCCCGGCGCGGGCCGAGGCGATGATCCCGGCCTTGCACACCAGGGAATCCGTCAGCGTGGATTTGCCGTGGTCCACGTGGGCAATCACGGACATGTTCCTGATGTTGGCCTTTTTGTCCATGATGGCCCGTATCTGGTCTACTGTGAAGTTCACCTTGAGGGAGGAAASAAGGGGGACTCAGTGCGGACAAAAACAGTTTGGGCAATTCTGAGGAATCCCAATCTCCGTAAATACCTTCCATAGTCACGGTGACACCAACTYTGCCTGGCTGACAACACAACCCACAGCAAGGGCACAGCGGGGCTGCAGCACCAACCCCTCCCTGCCCCGGTGTCCCTCAAGCCGCGATGTCAGCGGGTGCTGGGCTCAAAACGTCCCCAAAAGCGAGCCCGGGCAGGTGCCGGTGACAATGACAGCCCAGACCGCAGCGTTACATAAGGCACGACCGGCACCGCAGCGCCCCGTCCCCGGCGCCACCACCGCGCTGCCACATCAGCGCAGCTGCTCCCGCACCCCCCGGGGCAGCGGCAGCCCCGGCACCGACACCGGCGGCTCCTGCCGGGGCTGGGGGTGACACGGTAGCCCGGGCCGGCCCCCGTCCCGCCGCCCCACCCTCTCCCCGCAGCCGCGGCCCAGCCCGGCAGCACAGGCCGCAGCCGCCACCGTGCGATCCGCGGCACTCGCGGAACCGCCATCCCCGGMGATACGGGAAGCGCGACGGCCGCTCATCCCCCCGGGAGAAGCGGCGGGCGGCGGGGGCTCACCATGGTGGCGGATGGCGGCGGATGCTGCGGGGCGGGGGGATCGCGGCAATGGCGGCGGCTCGGCCCTGTCTCGCTGGCGAGCGCAGAGCGGGCGGAAGAGAGCGCTGACGTCAGCCGGKGCGTTCTTATAGGGCGGCGCCGCCGGGGGGCGGGGCCTGCGCTCAGCGCGTGCGCGGCCGCGCCGCTCTATCCCCCGGACTCTATGGTTGGGAGGTTGTTCCGCCTCGCCGGCACCACGTGGGTGTCACCGGGGCTGGACCGGGACTACAGCGACGCGACACCGGGGGAACAGCGACCGGCAGCGACAGCCCCGGGCTGCAGCGTGGGGAAAAGTCCGCCCCTTCCGCTGCCGGGGCACCGGGCTCGGTGAAGCCGCTGCAGGCSGGGCTCCCCGGGCCGCTCTCGGAGCGGTGTCACCGAGCGGCAGGCGAGCCCGGAGGCTCGAGCACCGGGAGAAGGCGGTAGGGCTGAGCCCGGTGTSCGCGTCGCTGACGGGCACCGGTGAGTCCGCCCCGCCCCGGTCCCGCAGGGTACCCGCACTGCGCATGCTCCGGGCGCACCGGGGGTGCGGGGCTGCAGCGCCCCCTGCGGGCGGGGAGGAGCGCGGGGGCACCGAGCCGTTAAAACCCAAAAAATCAGAGATTCACGGAATGGTTTGGGTCGGAAAGACGATAGGGAATATCCAGTGCCACCCCTGCCATGGCAGGGACACTTTGCACTGTCCCAGGGTGCTCCAGCCTGGCCTTGGACACTTGCATTGATCCAGGGGCAGCCACAGCTGCTCTGTGCCCCCTGTGCCAGGGCCTCCTCATGCTCCCAGAGAACAATTCCTTCCCAAAACCTCATCCAACCCTGCCCTGTGGCAGAGGAAGCCATTCCCTGTGTCCTGTCCCTCCATCCTTTGTCCAAAATTTCTCTCCGGATTTCTTCAGGRCCACAAATGGGTGACCCCAAAGTTTCTCTTCTCCCGGCTGAGCAATCCTAATTCAGAGTTAACCCAAGCCACTGTCCCCACACCGCCTCACCAGCAGCTCCCAAATTCCCAGCACATTCCCAGTCATTCCCTGTCGGTGTCAGGGCACCCACGGAGCTGCACCCAGGATGGATTTGGCCCTTGGGCTCTCCCAGGGTGACACAATGAATTATCAGCCTTTGGTGTTTCCATAGCAATCTGGTGGAATTTTAGCACCAACCCTGGCTTTTGCCAGCCTAGAAGGGAAAACTGGGAAACCTGATTAACATCCTGGTCTTCCTGAGAAACTGTTAATTGCCTTTTTGTTTAATTAGTATGTGAAGTKGATGATGAGGAGGGGAAAGTGCTGGAAAGGCTTTTCACCCCAAACACTGGAGTTACCCCCAGGATCATCCAGTGCCACCCCTGGCCCCGCACAGACACCCCAAAAATCCCACCCTGGGCATCCCTGGCAGCGCTGTCCAAAYGCTCCTGCAGCTCTGGGACCATTCCCTGGGSAGCCTGRGCAGTGCCAGCAYCCTCTGGGRACAGAAGAACCTTTTCCTGATGTCCGCTCCAATCCTGACCCAGCTCCCAGCAAACAGAGATCGGAGCTGCCCCTCAGGAGGAAGCTGCAGACTGCAATACGTAATTATTGTTATTATGATTGTTATTATTATTGTTTTTATTACTATTACTCTTATATAAAAGGTGTTTTCAGTAACTGCTGTGTTCAGTTGCAGAGGGAGCACAAACACTGATGGGGACAGRAGGGTTGGGGGGTCTCTGGGATGTTACTGCCATGGGGCAAATTTTGGCCAAGAGATTCCCTTCCCCAGCCC
>NW_026624506.1:38711-43243 GCF_030028575.1 Malurus melanocephalus
GTCTGAGCCCTGGTTTGGGGTTCCCACAGGTTTTCGGTGGGGTCTGAGCCCTGGTTTGGGGGTTCCCACAGGTTTTTGGTGAGGTCTGAGCCCTGGTTTGGGGTTCCCACAGGTTTTTGGTGGGGTCTGAGCCCTGATTTGGGGTTCCCACAGGTTTTCTGTGCGGTCTGAACCCTGGTTTGGGGTTCCCACAGGTTTTTGGTGGGGTCTGAGCCCTGATTTGGGGTTCCCACAGGTTTTCGGTGGGGTCTGAGCCCTGATTTGGGGTTCCCACAGGTTTTCTGTGCAGTCTGAACCCTGGTTTGGGCTTCCCACAGGTTTTTGGTGGGGTCTGAGCCCTGGTTTGGGGTTCCCACAGGTTTTCGGTGGGGTCTGAGGCCTGGTTTGGGGTTCCCACAGGTTTTCAGTGCGGTCTGAGCCCTGTTTTAGGGGTTCCCACAGGTTTTTGGTGAGGTCTGAGCCCTGGTTTGGGGTTCCCACAGGTTTTTGGTGGGGTCTGAGCCCTGTTTTAGGGGTTCCCACAGATTTTCAGTGGGGTCTGAGCCCTGGTTTAGGGGTTCCCACAGGTTTTCGGTGGGGTCTGAGCCCTGGTTTGGGGTTCCCACAGGTTTTTGGTGCAGGCTGAGCCCTGTTTTAGGGGTTCCCACAGGTTTTTGGTGCAGGCTGAGCCCTGGTTTGGGGTTCCCACAGGTTTTCAGTGGGGTCTGAGCCCTGGTTTGGGGGTTCCCACAGGTTTTCAGTGGGGTCTGAGCCCTGGTTTGGGGTTCCCACAGGTCTTCCATGGGGTCTGAGCCCTGGTTTAGGGGTTCCCACAGGTTTTCGGTGGGGTCTGAGCCCTGTTTTAGGGCTTCCCACAGGTTTTCGGTGGGGTCTGAGCCCTGGTTTGGGCTTCCCACAGGTTTTTGGTGGGGTCTGACCCCTGTTTTGGGGGTTCCCACAGGTTTTTGGTGGGGTCTGAGCAGTCCTACACGAGGTTTCCCTAGGGAGGAACACTCAGGAGTGTCGGGAATCTCAGCAATCCATCCATGAGCTCTCTCTGCTCACACCGAGCAGGTCGAGCCCTCAGTGACACGATTGTTTTGTCTGAGGATGTGCTGCTGCTCAAATCTCATCCTCCTGCTGGGCCTTAATTCCTTCAAAATGGAAACTTTTGGCTCCAGCTCTGCTTTCCACCCCATGAGACCTGGGTGAAGTGCTCTAGGAGCAATTCCTGCAGGAGGAATTCCTGTCTCCTYTGCTCCTGGTACCTCCTGCTGCTGTGTCTTGATGGATTTATCTTTCCAAATGCACCTTTTATCCTCAAATCCCTCAGGGAGAACAGCACACTCTCCATTTGCTAGCACAGTTTAATGATCCTGGTGAGATTCTATCMGACTTGAKGATCTTGGAGGCCTTTTCCAACCTTAACCATCCTTATTCTGTTTTTTAGTTGAAGAAAACTGAGGCACAAACCAGATTTCTCCAGGATTTCACAGATGGTGTCTAGTGGAGCAGCACCATAAATCCAGAGCTCTAAAATCCTGACTTTCTGGCAATTAAACATCTTTTCTCTCCTCTTTAGTCATCAGTCTTTTTTTTCCCCTCATCAGAGATATTTTGGGACGCATCACGACTCCCAAAAGTTCCAACTACAGACAGTGACATAACAGCTTTTGGGTTTTCAGATTAAATGACATATGTAAGGGAAAATGAGAAAATCAAATGGCATTTTCACTCTCATCTAATTCCCACACATCCAAACGTGGCTGTGAAATGTTTCTGGAAACAGTTGTAGCTTTCTTAATTTAAAAAAAAAATCATCTCTAGCTGTTTCATTCCAGGAAATTGTGATTGTTGGATTCCAGAGCAACCTGCCTTTAATGCTTTCTTTTCAATTTTTATTTAATTCAAGAGTGGGGTAGAGGTTGGGGAAGAGAGACCTGCTGGATCTTTGCTGGATTCTTTTTACTGGGGTTTCTTCTTGAATTCCCATATTCCCATAAACCAGGAAGGATATGGAGTGAATATCTAGCAAGTTTATTTCCAGGAAGACTTGAATTTTGAAAACCATGTATTTTATTAGCTGTTCTTTTTTTCAATTTTAAGGCTGTTTGGTGTTTCAGGAACTGAAATACCGACTTGACCAGGCTGGAGATTTGGGTTTAACAACAAGAATTCCTGGATTCTGATGGGAAGTTGCCTTGTGGCCTTTGAATCTGCTGACAGTTACAGGCCTGAAGTGCCACAGAGAGGCAATTTTGGAAGGCTGAGATGGGTTTTGTTGCTTATCAAGCACTGACACTGATAATTCCAATGCAACACCAAGGCTGCGATCGCAGGGGAGTGCTTGGCATTGTTCTCCTGGGAACACACTGCTCTCTTTAATAATCTGAATATCCTTCTGTACTCTGAAATGTGTGGTGTTTTTAAAGCTCCTCTGGATGTGGGGGTGATTCTGGAGGGKTTTTCCCATTCAGGTGCACTGGAATCCAGGATTGGCGGCCCCAGTTCACTTTAGCCTCACTCATGTTGATTTTTTTCCTGTTTGATGAAGTTTTCCGTGTTTTCCTGGGATCTTTGGATGCCTTGGGCTGGTGAAGTTCATGGGTTCTTTTCACAAATGAGGACTCTTGGTTCACATCTTCTTTGTGGCCACTCCTGCTTCCAGCTGACCTGTCCTGAGGACGCTTAGCATCTACCAAAGGGATTTTTGAGTCATTTGATGACTGTCCTGGTGTTTTTCTAATTTAGGTGATATTTCAGTGGGTGATCTTTGTCTTTGTGTTGCTCAGACAAGAAGTGGGAACCAAATCAGGTGAACAGGTTTGGGGTCATTCTTTGAGGGGGAATTTTTAATTCTAGTTGAAAAAGTGAGAACTGAACCTTTGCCTTTGATAACTATGAGAACATCTTTTAATTTTTTATCCCCTAGAACATGGTGATGAGTTTCCGAGTCTCAGATCTTCAGATGTTGCTGGGTTTTGTTGGCAGGAGTAAAAGCGGACTAAAACACGAACTAGTGACCCGAGCTTTGCAGCTGGTCCAGTTTGACTGCAGCCCTGAGGTGTTCAAGAAGATCAAGGAGCTCTACGAGACCCGTTACAACAAGAAGGGCTCGGACGTGGCGCAGCCGCCGCCGCCGCCGCCGCMGCACCGGGCGGAATCGCTGCCCCTTCACTCGTCCTACGAGCGCGGCAGCGCCGTGCCCCGGACTCTGCCCACCACCAACATTGACTATCCTGCCCTCTATGGCAAATACCTGAACGGACTGGGCAGGTTGCCCCCCAAAGTGGCCAAGCCCGAGGTTCGCTTGGTGAAGTTGCCCTTTTATACCACTCTGGACGAGCTGTTGAAGCCGACAGAATTAGGTGAGTTTGGTGTCGGTGAAAAATCTGCATTTTGGAGGATTTGTGAATGGTGTGGCAGGAGAGGATGATGGATATGGTGGTGAGACCCCTCTGCCCCTTCTGCCTCCCCTCACGCTCAGAATTTACAGAATATTGATCTCACCAATGTTTAAAGGATGAAAACAGGAGAGTAGCTTTTTACATGTAGAAAGAGTGATGGGAAAGGTGTTTAAATAAAAGAGAAGAGATTTAGACGGGATATTGGGAAGGAATTCTTCCCTGGAGGGGGGTGAGGCCCTGGCCTGTGGCTGCCCCTGGATCCCAAGGCCAGGCTGGATGGGGATTGGAGCACCCTGGAATGGGGAAAGCTGTCCCTGCCCATGGGATGGAATGGGATGATCCTTCAGGTCCCTTCCCATCCCAGCCATCCCATGCTCCTGGGATTTTCTCTCCTCACACCTCAACTGTGGTCGCTTTGGGATGTAACTTGTATGCCCACCTTGTTTGGCTCCATGTTCTACACTAATGCTGGTTTCCAGCACTAAAAATACCTGACCTGAAGCATCCTATGGATGAAAGAGGCTGGCAACACCTCAGACTTTGGTTTTTACTTCTTTTTTCGTGCTTTTCATAGTTATTTTTGGGTGGTGCTGTGTATTTTGAGGGGCGTCCAGTAAAACTGGAGGAAGAGATTTTCTCTGGAGTGTGGAAAGTGAATTTTCATTATTTTAGTTTGGAGAAACAAAGAGCATTGTGACTGATGTTAAGTAGAATGTTCTGGAAACAAATCCAGCGTGTCCAGAGGAAAAGTCGTGTTCTGCTGAGCATCTCATAAATTCGTGTGGTAATGTCAGAATTCTCTACTAAATGATTCTACAACTTGAACTGGTCTGGCTTTACTGAAAAGAAAAAGGACTAATTAATCAGATTTTATATAATTTCTTCTTAATTTGAAGGCGTTAATGCTGTGACGAAAGAGCTGAGTGATGACAGAGTAAAGCTGAAGTGTTATAATTGTTTGGGGAATGGGTTTGTTCAGTGCTGAACGTGTGTTAGTCAGCAATTCCAAGATGGGATTTGGAAGGAAAACCRATTTCCAAGAGGTGGAATCATCCAGAGACAGAAGAGCCTGGATTTGCTCACTGTGGTTGTCAGATTTTGTTCAGAATTGCCATTAAATCTCCCCTCCATCAGCTCAGAATTGAG
>NW_026624506.1:43955-50819 GCF_030028575.1 Malurus melanocephalus
TGCTGCTGAGAGTGGTTTCTGTGGAGCCACAAGGAGCTGGGCACAGCCACATATTCAGGTCTCAAAACCCAATGCCTCTTCCAGACACTTCTTTTATTTTCCCAGCTTCTCTCCTGCAGCTCTCATTCCATCTGGAACACCGATGGCAATGAAGAACCCTTTCCCTGAGCTATAAAAGGGATTTTTTAAGCAAAAAATGGCCATGGTTGGGAGTAGGGAAGTTTAATTTATGTGTTCCAGGCTTCAACTGGAAGCACATTCCTTAATGAAAAGGCTCTCCTGCCTCTCAGAGATGATTGCCTTGGGATCAAAGGTGAGCTGGGCGCTGCCTCCTCTGGGCTGCAGGGAAGCAAATTCCCTCAGCAGTTCTCAAATGTCTGTTATTCCTGGAGACWGAGGGGCTGCAGTTAAAAACAGAGAAATGAGGTCCGTTGTGGGCCAGCTGAAATCCCAGATTTGGGTGGTGCACACCCAGTTTGAGGGGATTGAAGGATGGATTTAATACCTGAGTTATGGCTGTGAACACTCTCTGGTTGAGCTGAGGATGGCAATGTGAAAGAATTGTAATTTAGTGAAATCTTGCTGTTCTCTGGGGTRGATAATTCTTAAAATGAAGATTAATCTGATCCTTTTGACAGGGAATGAACCCTGAGGTGTCTCCTGTGCTGTGTTTTGGGTTCAGGGGAGTGTTTGTGCGAGCTCTGTGGTGCCCAGGCTGATCTCTGTGCTCTCCTCTGGCACTTTTGGGGGTAAAACACAGTGAATACAGTGGTTTTGACAGCAACTCTGTGCTCTGAGGAATTCTGAATGAGTTTTGCCCAAATATTCACTGTGACAGCCTCTGTTTGCTGTAGAATCCCCATCCCTGGAGGTGTCCAAGGAAGGACAGGACAGAAACCTTAAAACCCTGAAAAAAAAAACCTAAAACCCTGAAATCAATCCTTCTTTTCCCTGGGGCAGGTGAGGTTGGAATCCATTACAATTACAATGGGATAAAGTTTGCCAGTTCCTGGTGGGTTCTAGAAGTTCTGAGCCTTGGCTCACTCTGAGCTTGGTGATAAAACTCAGGTTTAAAAATTGATCTCCTGCTTTTGGCAACTTTTAAATTCAATTGATCCCAGCAGTTCTTGTACAAGCCAAGGAGCTGAGTGGCATCTGCCCTGGAAAACGGGTAAAATTCAGTTATCTTATAACATTTAGCTTTAAATGAAAATATTTAAATAAATTGTTTTTCCTGGCTGCTCAGTAATAGCTGAATACCTGCTCAGGTACCCTGAGGTTGCACTTCCCAGATTTTGGGCTTCTTTTCCARCAGCAATTTTATGTTTTTTGTAACGGAAGAGTGAGCTGATAGAAATGCAGAATAAAACATGAGCAGCTTCTCACTTTTCCTAATCAGSTTTGCTTTGTCTTTGTGTGGCTGAACAATCAGCAGGACACTATTTATGGGACAATTTCTTAATCAGAAACATTWAAATGACTTTTTGTTATTGTCCTTGTCAATCATCACTTTCTAAAAATAATTCATGAAATGCTTTCTTTTCTGCTGATTGTTTTGGTCAGGAGATATTTTTGAAACTGGAATTAAAGGTATCTGAATTAATACTTTTAAAATTTACTTTAGAAAGCTTCATTCACATTTTTAAAGCAGAATGACCAAAGGGAAGCACCTGGAGTGACTCAGATTGTCACCAGTTCTTCCAAGAGCTGCTGAGGTTTTATCCTCCATCTCCTCTTTTTCACACAAAAGTGCACTTTCCTACTTTGGAAATTCTGTTGGCTTTGAATGGCCTTGCAATGGAAGTGATGTGAAGCAAAACACCCAATTCTTGCTACATAATTTTTAAAAAGCTGTTTTAGCACTTCCTCTTTGTGTTCCTCCCATGACTTTGACCACCTCAGGGTCAGAACTTTGCTTGGAAGACCCAAAACTGAAAATAAAACAGGAATTTACGCAAAGGCGTAAAGTTTTCCACGTCTCAAGCTTCATTTTCACCACATTAAATGCACTTGATCTTAAAATTATCAGCGTGCAAAAGGCCACAGTTAATGCTGGGTTTTGGTTAAGCCTCTCTGAGGGTGAGCTGCTGTCCCACCCTCAAGGTCAGGGGGTTTGAAGTTGTGTTTTGTCTCTTCCAGCTGCTTTTTGTGCTGCCTTTTTATTATCTGAGCTAATCTTTTTTGTCRCTGGGGTTGTTTTCTTTCTTTTCCAGAACCTGTCTGCTCAGTCCGGTGGTTTCAGGCTTTTGTGTCAGGCTTGGGTCTCCTYTTGGGCTTCTTGGGGTTGTGGTCACCCTGTGACACCAATGCTGTGGTGAACTGATGGCTCTTTAATTATTCGAGGGGAGGAAAAGAATTAAAAAATAGAAAAAGCAAATTCAAAGACTTTGTTGGTTGTACTGAGCAGCGAGCAATAAATGAGCAAAACTCTAATCCAAGCAGAATTACCAAAACAGGTGAAAACTGGAATTCTGGGGGTGTGGGAGCAAACAAAATTTAGAGATAAACAGAGCATTAAAATCACCTTGTGCTCAGAGCTGGTGTTATCAATTTGATGGACACTTTTTTCCTTCCCTCCTCAGTTCCACAGAATAATGAGAAGCTTCAGGAAAGTCCGTGCATTTTTGCATTAACACCAAGACAAGTGGAGCTGATCAGAAATTCCAGGTACTGCTCGCTGGGTATTAACAATTGAGGACAATCCAGCTGCATAATTCCATAATTCCTCCCTGTGGAAGCTTTTKTTCTCTGCGAGGAAGCAGAATTTGGTTGAGGACAAAGCAAATTTGAGGGGAGCAGGAGATACAAATTCATTTGAGTTTCACTTGTGTCTCTCTAAAGTCCCTCTGGAATGGTGCATTTGGGCAGGAGGAGCAAAATGAAATCATCAATGACCTGAATTCTCCGGTGGTGGGGAGCTCTGCTGGTTTTCCTTTGCTCCCCAGTTCAAACTGCACAGTTCGAGGCTTTTTGCATCTGAAAGGAAACTTCCTCGATGGGAAGGSTGTAGGAACTGCCCCAGGAAATAGGATTTACCCTGACCTCTGCTGAGATGCAATTTTGGACTCAAACAAAGCCTCTCCTCAGAGGGCAGGGAGCTTTCCTCTTGGCTGACCTGCTCCCTTGCTCTTTGATGCAGAAGAATTCCTCCGAAAATTCGGCGTAAAACCTTTAAACATTTCTCTTTATGGTAAAACAAAAGAGCTGGAGAAAGAATATCTTGGTTATTTTGCCTCCTGWTAAAATGCCCTTGTTCTGCCTTCCCTTTTTTTCCTGATTCCAGTTAAAATCCTGCCCTGTTGAAGGTTGCAATATTCACAGGGGTGCCTTAATACTCAGTCCCTTGGTTTGCATGAACAGCTTTAGCTGAATAATTAAACACAGAGAGTCTTGAACAYTGTCAGGTAAACCTGACCTTAAAACCCAGTTTTTAGAAATTCTCACAAATCACCGGAAGGCACCTGAACAGTTTTAAAAACCCAGACAAAAGCTGGGGGTTGGTGCATCAGGAAGGAAAAAAATAATAATTACAGGACCACTGATATTTGCAGGGGGAATTGTACAATTTAAATAAGGATCTGTGAGGTAATTTTTTAAAGGTCTATTAAAAAAATTAGGAACAACTACAGTTCTTGAGTCTGGCAGCTGGTTTGAGTGATTTTTTTGGGGTAGGTTGTTTTTTCTGCATAATTAATCAGAAGTTTCTGTTCTTTAATTTCCCAGGGAGTTGCAACCCGGTGTGAAATCRGTTCAGGTGGTGCTAAGGTAGGTCTGGTGTGGGTTCATTGAACATCAGGGGCAGAGCAGGGGAGGAGGGAACATTCCAGCAAAACCCAGCAAGTTTCAACAYGGATTTCATGACTCCAGAGATAATTTCCAGTGAACTGTTTGTTCCTGGGCCTCACAGAAGCTTCTGAAACTTTGCTTTTGAACCTGGAGCGGAAACAGCAGAGTCACCCCTGGATGGGCTTTGCTGGGGGATTTGGGATTGGGATTGGGCCTGTGGGAGTGGGGATGTGCAGAGTGCTGGGATGTTGAGGAGGTGTTTTTTGCCCCCAGAATCTGCTACACAGACACCAGTTCCCCTCAGGAGGATCAGTACCCTCCCAACATCGCCGTCAAGGTGAACCACAGCTACTGCTCCGTGCCGGTAAGGACCTGGCGGGGTTGGGAGGAAAATCTGGGGGATATGGGAGGAAATTTGGGCAATTTGGAAGGAAATTCTGATGAATTCCAGAGCATGGAAGTGCAGTGCTGGGTTCAAAGGATTAGCTGTGTTGTTAATGAACTGTTCTGTATAAAGACTCAACCCTGTTTGCTGTGAATTGTGTTCAGCTCCTTCTCCCCCCATCCTCAACACTTGGGGCTGAGTGGAATTTAACAGAGCTGATCYACCTGGAGTAAAAACTAAATATCTGCATTGAATCTCTCTGCTTTAGGGCTACTACCCATCCAACAAACCCGGGGTGGAGCCCAAGAGGCCCTGCAGACCCATCAACCTCACCCACCTCATGTACCTGTCAGCAGCCACCAACCGCATCACGGTCACTTGGGGCAACTATGGCAAGGTGAGAACCCAAAAAACCCCCAGAGCTGCCCAGGCAGCCCTGCAGAGCAGCCTGCTCATCCTGTGCCTTCCTTCTCCCCAGAGCTACTCGGTGGGGCTGTACCTGGTGCGGCAGATGACCTCAGCAGAGCTGCTGCARAGGTTGAAAACCATCGGCATCAAACACCCGGAGCTCTGCAAAGCGCTCGGTGAGTGCAGCCTGAGCAACAACCACCACCATTTTGTATTTTTGCTTTYCTCCAGCTCACTTTTTATCTGAACAGATTTGCTGAGCTGTGTGTGTGAAGTCCCCCCCAAATCCGTGGTTCTGCAGCAGCTCTGTAGTTGAATTTAGGATTTGTCCCAGGTCGTGCCGAGCCGCTGTCGTTGTGACTGGAAGGGCTTCATGCCTTCACCTGAGTCAGTGTGAGCTGCAAATTGACCCTCGTGATTCCCAAAGGAGGTTTCTGGAGCCAGGGATCCTGGTGACAATGTCCTGCTGCCCCAGTGCCCGGGGGATCCTCGGGGCTGGCACTGACATTTCACCTGCAGCACTTTGATATGCCTTGAGAGCTTCAGAGAAGAGATGGTCCCCAGAGATGCTTATCCCAAACCACTCAGGTAAATCATCCTGSTATGAGGGTGTAAAACAGTTCTGGAAATAAGGGGAAATTACCTTTCCAAGGTGGAGCTCATCAGTTTTTCATATTGCTGGACAAAACCTTCTCACTGTTCAGTTCTGCCTGGGAGAGCTGCCCCCGTGGATCCTGATGGTCTTTAGAACTGTCCAGATCCTGGAAAACTCCTGCCAAGGATAAAAAATCAGGGAATCCCAGAATGGTTTGGSTTGGAAAGGACCTTAAAKCCCRTCCAGTGCCACCCCTGCAGTTGCAGTTCCCAAGGAAGGTGATCCAGGTGTATTCAGCCTTCAAACACCTGGATTTCAGGGCACAGATCAGTTCTATTTGGTGACTTTAAATAAAACCAAATAAGAGCAATGTCTTATTTCAGCTCCTTGGGGTTTTACTGCTTGGAATTTGTTTGGATATCCAGAACTGGCCAACCTGAGGAGCTCCTAATCTTTGCTTTTCTAGCTCTGGTCTGTTCTGCAAATAATTCCCTGTCACTGAAACTGCCCTTTGGCTTCGGTCACATCTTGCTGCTGACTCATCTTCCTTTGCATAAAATTCTGCAGAATTTAATACAGGAACATTGTCTGAGGACAGATTATGGCTTTGGATGCCAAACAAAGATCTTTGGATCTCAGTCCTGATCAGGAGAGCCCAGAAAATTCTCCTGCCCACATCTCCCAGTAATTGATGCACAGAGAAAGCTCTTACAAAGAACTTCATGAAAAATTAAGCTTGGATGAAAAGGCTCCTAATGTGAGGAAAACAAGCCCAAATCTTGTAATCTCCTGGGAATTTCACATCTGAGAAGTCACTCTCTAATTAAAGCTGGGTGTTGCAGAGCTGCGTGTAGCCTCATTGTCTGGAGACATCTTGTTATGATCTGAAAAGGTCAAAAGAAATGGTTGATTTGCTCCAAAGAAAAATGGTGATGGAAGTGTCAGAGGCTGTTGCAGACAGCAGTGGGAGCAGCAGCTCCTCCTCAGGAGTTGGGGAGCAGTTCAAAGCTCGTTTGGTTGATTTTTTCACCTCGGTGTGGGACCTGCACACGTGGGACCTGCCCATCTGCTGCTTGCTTTGATTTCCCTGCAGCTCCTCTGGGTTTTCCTCTCAGGCTGCAGCAGCAGGGGTGGGATTGCTCCTTCCCTACCATCTAATTGTTCCCAAAGCTGTGCTGGGTGGCTGCTGTGGTTGGTTTTGCGTGGCTGCMTTGCTCTGAGCTGGGTACCTGTGGCTTTGTTTGTGGCTCCTGTGGAATGTCCTGCTGCAATAAAGGAGCTGGCCAGAGTAGAAACCCAAAGTGAGAGCYCAGCAGTGCTAAGAAAAGGCTGGGTAACCTGACAGAAAAAGGATGGGATGAGTTTTCCCTCTCAATTTGGCTGTTTGCTCACTTTTGGGGGGACTTGCTGCAAATTGAAAGTGCCAGGAGGAGACTGAGGAGGGAATAAACCCCACTGTGCTTAGGCTGGAGCTGAATCCATCTGCTCATTCCCTCCCTGGCTGGGAAAATGATCCATACACAGCCAGGGGCTGAGGTTGAGCTGTTCCCCCAGCGGTGCCAAGGCTGAGCTGTGGTAAATGTTGTGCCCTCTGCTCTCCCTGCAGTGAAAGAGAAGCTACGCCTGGACCCCGACAGCGAAATCGCCACCACGGGCGTTCGAGTGTCCCTCATCTGTCCGGTGCGTCCCT
>NW_026624506.1:51649-55467 GCF_030028575.1 Malurus melanocephalus
GTCAAGAACCCAAACTCTGCTCCCAGAGCAGCTTTTCAAACCCACAAATGCTTTTCCTTCAGAGGGGATTTGGGGGTTCCTTGCCCGGGTTCCTGGCTGATGCTGTCTCTCTGTCCCACAGCTGGTGAAGATGCGCCTGTCGGTGCCGTGCCGGGCCGAGACCTGTGCACACCTGCAGTGCTTTGATGCCGTCTTCTACCTACAGATGAATGAGAAAAAACCCACCTGGATGTGCCCTGTGTGTGACAAACCTGCCCCCTACGACCAGCTCATCATTGATGGGTGAGTTTGCACCTCTGTGCCCTTCCCTTTCCCCACTGGGTGCAGCTCTGGGTCCGTCCATCTGCTTAAATTCACCTTGAAGCTGTTGGAAGTTCATTCTGCTGGTGCAGGAAATTTTGCTGTCAGAGTTTTGGTGTGCTGGGAATGTGCTGGGAGGGAGCAGAGCACTTGTGGGGTTTGTTTGGGAGCAGTTTGGTTGTCCCCAAATGCTGGGAGCCTTTTGTGGGCTGGGACCACCGACATTCTCATGGTGCTGCCAAGGACTGGTGGAACAACACAGGCTGGGAAACAATCCCCACCCTCCTGGCTGTGGGATTGGCCTCTCCTGCAGGTTCCCTCAGCAGCAGAGAGAGTTTGGGGCCATCCAGCTCCCCTGGCACAGGGAAGTGAGCAGACCAGTCTGTTGCTGAGGGCTCCTGGAGCCCTTTGTGAGCCCTGTGTTGGTGCAGGAGCTGTGGCTTTCCAGGCAGCCTGAGCACAGATAACCTGTTTGCTTTGTCCCCTGGCCAACCCCRACAGGAAAATCCAGTTCCTTGGAGATCTCTAACGAGGGAGAGATTGAAAGGGAAGGTGCAGGGGTTGGATTGTGGAACCCCCATGGATCAGCAGTGCCCGTGTCCCATGTGAGGAGGAGCAGGATGTCACTGGGGATGGCTCAGCAGGTTTTTATCCCTGCTCAGGGCTGGGGTTGGTGCCAGTTCTGTTGGGTGAAAGTCCTTCCCAGTTTCCTGGAAGTGAGAGAGGGAAGCTGGCACTCAGCTGGGTGCTGGGAGTCAGRAAAGAGCTGGAGGCTGCYGAGCAGGGAGGGAGGTGGTTGGTCAGGTCTGGCATCCTCAGGGCCTTGGCAGCTTTTTGGGAACTGCAGCTCGGTGGTTGCTGTGCTGCTGTTGGGATTGGCTGTGGAAACAATTCCTGCAGGAGCTGGGGAAAGCTGCAATTCTCCCACTGAGGTGCCACAAAGCTCTCCTGAGCTTGGGAGACTCTGCCAAGAGTTCTCCTTCCTCCTGAAGGAAAATGCTCGAGTCCAGGAGGGGATGAGGTTCAGCAGAGCAGCATTTCCAAATAACCATGCCAGGCAAACAGTGGGACACAGGGAATAAAGCAAATCCCCAATTTCTCTGGAATCAGGGCCTCATTCCAGGTGTATTTTCATGGTTTCCTGGTTCTCCTGTCACAGGAGGCTCCATATGTTGTTTTGGTGGYTTCTGTGGAGATTTGGGAAATAAAACCAGGAAGGAAAGGAAGGGTTGGATTTTTGGAAAGGATTTCTCACCTTTTGCTGAAGCCTCTTTGGGAATGTCCTGGGAATGTCCCTGGGATGGGGCAGCAGCCTGGCAGCAGTGCCTGGGAAACTGGGTGAAGAGRCAAACAAACCCCTGTTTAATTGCATCTCATTAAATTGGGTGCTGCTGCTTTGGGTGCATGGCCAGGAGGGGCTGGGATGGATCTGCACCGTCAGAACCTGCACTGCTTTTATGGGGAATAAAATCTGTGAGGGCTCTGAGCTCAGTCAGCACCAGGTTCCTGTTCAGTCTTGTTCACTGCACACATCCTGCTGAGTGCCAGGGGTGTGACAGCCCCTCTGTCCCCTCTGCAGCCTCCTGTCCAAGATCCTGACAGAATGTGAAGATGCTGATGAAATCGAGTACCTGGTGGACGGCTCCTGGTGCCCCATCCGAGCCGAGAAGGAGCGGAGCTGCAGCCCTCAGTGTCCAATCCTGGTTCTTGGTGAGTGTCCCTGGGGAGAAGGGCTGGAAATCCCTGCAGGAAATCATGGAATTCCAGAGTGGTTTGGGTTAAGGGACCTGCAGGATCATTCAGTGCCATGGGACACCTTCCACCATCCCAGGCCAGCCTGGCTTTGGGCACTGCCAGGGATCCAGGGGCAGCCCCAGCAGCTCTGGGCACCCTGTGCCAGGGCCTCAGCACCCTCCAGGGACCAATTCTTCCCCAATATCCCATCCATTCCTGCCATTCCCTGTGTCCTGTCCCTCCATCCCTTGTCCCAAGCCCCTTGTCTGGAGCCCCTTTAGTCCCTGGAGGAGGCTCTGAGCTCACCCTGGATCCTTCCCTTGTCCAGGCTGAGCAGCCAGGAGAGTTGGATCACCCCTGAGCAGGACTGGAGGGGTTCCACCTCATCCTTTTCACCCCTGAGCAGGACATGAGGGGTTCCACCTCATCCTTTTCACCCCTTGAGGGGTTTCACCTCATCCTTTTCACCCCGGAGCAGGACTTGGGTGGTTTCAGCTCATCCTTTTCATCCTGAACTAAACATGAGGGGTTTCACCCAATTCTTTTCACCCCTGAGCAGGACTCGGGGCATTTCACCTCATCCTTTTCATCCTGAGCTGGACTCGAGGGGTTTCACCCAATCCTTTTCATCCTGAGCAGAACTCGAGCAGTTTCAGCTCATCCTTTTCACCCTGAAAAGGCCTCAAGGGGTTCCAGCTCATCCTTTTCACCCATGAGCAGGACATGAGTGGTTTCAGCTCATCCTTTTCACCTTGAACAGGGCACGAGGGGTTTCACCCAATCCTTTTCACCCCTTGAGGTGTTTCAGCTCATCCTTTTCACCCCAGAGCAGGACATGAGGAGTTTCAGCTCATCCTTTTCATCCTGAACTAAACATGAGGGGTTTCAGCTCATCCTTTTCACCCTGAAAAGGCTTCAAGGGTTTCCAGCTCATCCTTTTCACCCCTGAGCAGGACTCGGGGCGTTTCACCTCATCCTTTTCATCCTAAACTGGACTCGAGGGGTTCCAGCTCATCCTTTTCACCCCTGAAAAGGCCTCAAGGGGTTTCAGCTCATCCTTTTCACCCCTAAACTGGACTCGAGGGGTTCCAGCTCATCCTTTTCCTCCCTGCCCAGGTTCCTCGGATGTGAACGGGCTGCTGGCCGCTCCCAACGGCAACGGCGAGAACGGCAAAGCCCCGGCGGACGTTGTGGATTTAACACTGGACAGCTCATCCTCGGAGGAGGACGAGGAGGAGGATGAGGAGGAGGATGATGATGATGAGGGACCCCAGCCCAAACGACGCTGCTCTTATGAGAAAGGTTTAGTCTCTGCCTGCTGACTGCAGCCACGGTTTGGAATTCCCAACGGACAGACTTGAATACTCTGGTGCTTATTAAACTGGAGGAGGGGGAGAATGTCCTCTCCCACCTCATCTCCCACCTTCCCTCATCTCCTGTGACTTTCCTATTCCAAATTACTCATTAAAACGAGAGAGAAAAAAGAAAAAAACAAAAAACAAAAACAAAAAAACGACACAAACAACAAAACAAAAAAACCATTGAGCTGCTTCTTGGTTGGAAAACAACCCCACTCAGAGCCTGACCCTGAACTGGAGCCTGAAGTAAGGAAAGTGTCTTAAGCCAGGCAGGATCTTCCCTCCCCTGGATCCCGGGATYGGGGGAGYTSCCCTGCACACCTCCAGGACACCCACCCCTGCATCTCCAAAGCCGTGTGCAGTTCGATCCTCTTGTTAATTAACCATTCCTTAATTAATCTAAAGGTTTTGCTGGACATGTGAGTC
>NW_026624507.1:0-1831 GCF_030028575.1 Malurus melanocephalus
TATTTTGCATAATTAGAGAAAATAGCAGTCATAACTTCATGAAACTAGGGGCTTTTTTCCCGCTAATTGCATAAAGCCACAAGAAAATATGAAATTAAATTGCCATTTCATGCCACTAAAAGCCACTGAGAGTCTTCAGGAGCTGATAAAGAAGAAAAGTTTTTATCAAACRCACCTGTTGTGTGTTTCCTACCCCAGCCCTGAGCTTCCATTATCATGCAGACATCTGTGTGCTCAATCCAAGGATCTCCTTGCCTGTGCAATTAGCCAGGTAATTAGCTGTCATTTGCAAAAATTATCCATATATTGAAAATGGATTGGCAGGATGGGACAATTTTTTTCAAATAAAACTCGATGGGAGAATGTTAGAAACCATCTTCTGCTGGAAATCTTGAGAGGAATCTCAAAAAAATAGCATGTAAGAATTGGGGATTCTACTGATTTCAGTGACTCTTGACCTGAAAAAAATCTCAATTTTTTTTCCATGTTAATGGTCAGTTCTGTTGGTTAAGAGCTTGGCAACGYGTGGAAACATTCCAGGTGCTGTTTATTGAACTTCTGTGTTACACGGAGTAATTTATAAAATCAATTATTTGCACACTCTACTAATTCTCATGAGTTACCCTGAGAATTTTAAATTTAAAATGAATCCCCAAACCCCCACCTGATTTAAAGATTTCATCCACATGATGGTTCTCCTTTCAGGAGGTTATACTTAGTGAAGGAGTAAGTGAATATTTAATATTTTATTATTATTTAAAGAGGGAAATGTGATCTTCATGTGAAGAAATAGAGTCCTTTACTACCAACACACTTTCTTCTTTTGCTTCATATATAATTGTATATATATTCTATAATATTGAAAGAGTACATTCTATAATTGTTTATTTTGGCTTGACTTTTCCAGGATGATTACCTATATTTTAATGGGTAATCAACAGGGATGAACACTTAGAACAAATTAATTATGTTTTTCCCAAAATATATGCTCTCAAAGACCTGAAAACTCAAACCAGGTTGGTGYGGTTTTCTTCATATTTTCAGTTTTACATGCTCCGTATGTAATTGTTTTATTGAATTTTGAAATCCTTGACATTTTTACCTACATTAATASACTCTTTTAGAAAGACATGTTGTTATTTTAAATGGAATTGTGAAATAAGTCAAGCTGAGGGGGCAAAGCTCTTATTCTTATTTTTATTGCAGGTGTTATTTGTCTCCTGTGTTTACTAGAAATGTTTTTAGGAATGATGTGACAGAGTTCAACAACAGCACAATTTCAAGTGCATTCACTACTGCTAACAGGACTTTTTTATACTGAAAAAATAAAATCCAGCCTATTTTTGAATCTAAATCTGGGTGGAAATGATTCATAATGACATGGGGCTGCCAAATGAAAAAGCCACAAAGACCCTTTCAGTAAGGCCATTGTAGCAGAGAAACTTAAAAAACATGCAACAACAACCAAAAAAAAGTGCATTTAAGTATTTGAAATAAATTTTACTGCAATTTCTTAAATTGCGTTGTGCTGCTTTTCTCGGGACGAACACTAAAGAGAGATTTTACACCAGGAAGTGTTGTTCTTAAAAATAAAATTTTTAAGACCTGATGTCATCCCAAAGAAATTCCTTCTGTGAAACTCATCCTCTTCTTTGGGATTCCCATGAGTTCTGTTGGGGGCACTCCTTAGATCAGATCCCATTACACCTTCTCCATTCTTTGGGTTTTTCACCCTGCATCTGAAATGTTTGGCTTTGACATCCTCATTTTGGGGTAATGGTGAGAGACTTTAATCCCAAGGCTCTTGGCCAAGGAGGATGCATCCATTTGG
>NW_026624507.1:4544-8670 GCF_030028575.1 Malurus melanocephalus
AGGCAGAGAATATATTGTAATCTAAACAGAAAAAAAGGGAATAAAATTAAACATGCAAATAAAGCATGAATCTCTTCAATTTTGGCCCTTGGAGTTGGAAGTATCTCTGATATCTTGTCCATCTGTCATGAAGAACATACTCAAGTTGTTATTGAGGCAAAGATTATGGCTGCAGTGCTTTCATAATTATGGTTTCTATTGTCTTTCCTGTTGTTCTCGTGTCTGAACACAACATTTTATGCTGGGTTTTAATCAGAAGTTCCAATCTGTTCTGATTGCATCATTAAGTTAATGTAACCCAGGGAAAATGACCGTCTCTTGGAGAAAAAAAAAATAAAATAAAATAAAAGGCCAAAACAACCAAAACAACCAAACCCAGAAAAATAAAAAAAAAACCAACAACTAGACTTTAAAACATCAAAGACAATTTTCTTTATTACACAGTGCAGCACACAACACTATAATAGAAACACTCTGCTTTTTTTATTGCTCTGAGATGAGGCAGTGGCTTCAGAGACCTCTTAAAGTTTATGCTGTAAGATTCAAGACAAATAACAAGCAAACCACCCAAACATACTCCTCCTCAAAGCTTTATTTATAAACACCATTTTGCAGGGTTTTCCGTACAAAACCTCGAACGGAGTTCACTCCTGGAGCTGTTATGGCTTTGGTAAAAATAAACACTTYTGACAGCACCATTTCATTCCTTTTTGCGCTCTTTTTCTGAAATACATCTATTTTTGACATGCACCTTTGGCTGGTGGAGCCTACTGTGAAAGGTTTAGGAGTTTTCTGTTTTCAAAATTCCCTGTGTAAAACAGTAGCACCCCTTTAGGTAGATATTTTTGTGCATTTATTCCTTGCTAGAAAGAGTAAATTACTCTATTTTCACCCTTTAGGTGGTGATTTAACCAGAGAGAATCATGCAGCCCCCTGGTTCATTCTTCCCCCTTCAGCAGGATCAGAGAAAGAGAATTGGAAGAGCAAAAGTAAAAAAACTCTTGGGTTGAGATATGAGCAGAATAATCCTGTGTACAGAATTTTAGAAAAGAAAAAAAATGAACTCAAAGCAAGTAAACATTAACAAGTAAAATTAAACAAAACAAGTAAAATTAAACAAAAAATACACAATGAAAACAGCAGCAATCATAACATAACAAAAATAATGAAGATAAAATAATGATGATGCTGAAAGGGAATAATGATGATTATTCCCTTTGATGATGATGATGATGATGATGCTGAAAGGTAATAATAAAGTGAGAGAAATAAAATGCAAGAAAAAACAGCTGATTCCAATGAAAACCAGTGCTCATCAGCACCTGGTTGATTCCTCCAGCAATGCCCTCCCTTCCAGCCTTCCTCCAAATTTTTACACTGGGAATGACACCGTGTGGTCAGGGATATCCCTGGGGTCCCTCCCAACTCCTTGTGCTCCCAACCTTCTCACTGGTGGAATCTTTCCTTTTTCAGAGACATTGAGTAAGGAAAACAACCTTAAATCCATTTCTTTCCTTTTTTGGTTAATTTTTACCATGTTTTATGAACAGTTTTTTTTTTTCAAAATCTTTGCAGAAATCATTAATCCAAAAATGACAGATGGCACAAACTCTTTTATTAGAGGTTTGGGTTTGATTTTTCCGGGGTTGAGGTGGTGAGGGAAGGAAGACTTTGTCTATAATAATAACACATTAATATATATCACAACAATAACACATTATTAACAATAATTCTCATGTTTCAAAGGAAACCTCAGGCGTTTGGTCCATCAGCAGCAGACAGAGGGGGAGTTTTTTGTGCTGACACACACGAGATGGTTCAGATGCTCGTGGAAAAAAGAAAACTTTTCAAGCACAAAGGGTGACAAAAATTTTCCTGGCTGGACCGGCAGTTCCCACTTTCCTCCTCCCACTCARCTGCAGAGAGCTGTCTCCTGCACAAATCAAACAAATCTGCAGTCCTTCAAACATTTGTGTTGTGGCCACGTGTTTTAGGCTCGAAAAAGCATCTTTATGTTCTCCTAAAATAAATGTAGGCCGTGAAGTTAGGCATATACAGTGACTGGAGTGTTTACTCTTCCATTTCAGTTCACCACATTTCCCTTAAAACTGATTTATCCRTCAATAAATCAAATGTGCAGATGAGGCGAATCATACTTGCTGGTAAAAGTTCCTGTGGCAAACATCTTAATCCCATTTCATGCTTTTTATGGAGTGCTATTAATTTTTTTTTTTTTTTTTGCCTGACTCTCGTTGCTCCTCGGGAATGCGAGACACACATTAAGAAAATATTTATTGAAGTTAAGTAGTCATTTTATTAGAAGTGGACATGGAAATATAGACACTGAAGCCAGCATTTTGCTCAGCAAAAAGCTCATGTTACCTCTGGGGAGAAATGGTAAACACTGTTAATAGCTTATTTAAATTCAAAGATAGCTATCATGGAAAACGGAAAATGTGAACCTCTGCAGTCAGAAAAAAACAACTTATAGCTTCACAAAAGAAATATTTTTGAGCTCCAGGGCTCAGAATTACCATGAATTTAATGGCTTTTGTTGAGTCAAAGACTGAGAAATTTATTCTTGGGATTCCATATCACATGATCAAAGGAAAATTGCCTCCTGGTTGATATAAATGTCCCCAAAAGTACACGCACCAGGACCTAATAGCAATCACTGGAAAAACACTATAGGCAATCCAATTTACCTTTTTTTGGGGGGGGTTACAAATGCACTTTAAGGAAGTAGACCAGATTTTCTAGGCCCAGAGATTGAGAAGAGCTTCGTTTTGGTACTGTTTTATCTCTTTCAAAAGCAAACTTTGCCCAAATCATGTAATAATACTTAATATTTAATTTGGCAGGAATAATGAGGAAGGAAGGGACCTTTTCCAATGCCTGGATATCCTTGTATAAGAGAGTGTATCTTGTCCAGAACATCCACAAATTAAGACTGAAAAATCCTGCTTTTGACATTTTTTAGCAATGTAATTCTTTAGGATTTTTTGATAACCCTTGTAATCACACTTATTTTATCTGAACCTTCTCAAGAATATTTCTACATGTTATTATCTGAGCTAATTTTCTGTAACAATGGCCCTTCATCTTTGATTCCTGCTCTGTATTGACAGACATGGAACAGGTCATTATAGATAATTCTACTTCACAATCAGTACCACTGCTAATTATGGCACACAATAGATGGTGATATATTATGGAATTTCAGAAAAATGGACAAAACTCATCAAAAATCATAAAGGGATTTTATAATTATTTTTTATTTTRCATCTTTGCCTGGCAACTTGCCCTTATATTTAGGCCATCACATGCCTGGAAATGTGATTTACTGAAATACTGAATAATAACATATTTCAAAGCCAGTTTAATTTGTTTTAAGCAACTTTTGTTCCATGAGGAAGAGGAATGGAAAAGCCAAAGGGGAACTGAGTCTTTGAGCACACGTGAAATTAAATAAGTTTTGAGTTTCTAAATCCTTATTTATTTGTGTGATCTTTTTTGCGAGGAGAGCCCTGTACCACCCATCACTCTGATCTGAAGATATTTAAGCTTTTACAGTCACTTCGTACATGGTGTAAAAGGTCTTGGAAAACCATTAATGAACATTTTCCACGGTGAAAAAACAGATTTTGATCCTGGTTGTGATGCCTTTACAGTCAGTAAAACAAGGATTCAAACGGATAGGAGGTTTAGGTATTGGATATGGAATATTGGGAAGGAATTGTTCCCTRRGATCAATTGTCCTGGATCCCTGGCAGTGTCCAAGGCCAGGCTGGACATTGGGGCTGGGAGAACCCTGGGACAGTGGGAAAGGATGAGCTTTAAGGTTCTTCCCAACCCAAATCCTTCTGAGGTTCTGTGACTCTACAAAAATCTTCCCTTCCCTGTTCACCAAACGCCCAATTCCAAGCGCAGAGATTGCTTCCACAGGTCACTTTGATCCACATTTTTTTTCTATTCAGTTAGAAATAATTTACTAATCTTCTGATCTCTCTTCCTGCATCCCACAGAATCTAATGGGGTAGATAATGAAATATCACAGGCACATAAACTGTTCCTACACCTTTCTCGTACCTCAGGTGGTAAGAAAAAATTATTCCTGTGCAGTAAG
>NW_026624507.1:8950-24651 GCF_030028575.1 Malurus melanocephalus
CTTCATTGAGGGTCTTGTATTAAGGGTTTGTTTATGGCTGAATCAAGCTACAAGATTGGGATCAAAGAAAAGGGATTTCATTCTTTCTTCATTTCTTTTTCATTCTTTCTCCTTTAAACCCACAAAATTGGACATTCCAAGGAGATTCCAGTATGTTCTACCATCACAGGAAAAAATACCTGTCAGGCTTTCCCAATTAACTTTGTCCTAAACAATAAAAAGAAATAAAAATAAATTGGAGGAAAATGTAAGACTCAGAATCACTTGGTTTAATCCAAACCATAAATGAGCAAGAAAATTCACCATCTAAACTCTGCTTTGGAAAAAAAGAGGAAAACAATCTACTTTTAATCTGGGACTGGCCTTCACAAGTTTTTGATTTTGCCAAACTGCCTCAACTAAATTACCTATTACTCTGAACTTTATCTCAGACTCCATAAATTTTTCCATAGCTGGGGACTCATGTTCCTCAGGACTTGTGRTTTTACAAGAGCTGGGTTAGCTGATTCCCTCTGTGTTTAGAACACCTGCCCTATGTGCAATAAAACACAAAAAAGTGTTAATTCTCTTTGGGCAGATGGCACCACCTCAAGTGTTGAATATTTTAACTACGTGTTTAATATTTAGAAACCATGTGCCAATGAGGAACGTGCCAAAAAAAAAAAAAATCAATGCCATAAAGAACAGGGAATTTTCCTCACCCAGCTTCTGATTTAATCAATTCTTAGTAGGAAGCAATCCCATGGTTTTGGATTGCTGGGAGCATGAAGGCTACTTTAATCTATGCCARCTGCTAATAGCCCAAGGCTTACTGGGCCATGGGGAGCTAGACAGGCACATTTTTATTTGTCTGCCCTTCCACAGAGAAATAAATTATTTTTTAATTTACTTCTCCCATTTTCCAATTAATTTGGCCATATCAACATTCCAGTGCCCAGCAAAATGTATTTGAATTGGCAGAGCTGTGCAAAAGCTGTGCTTGCAGTACTRCAAATTCAAATTCCTCCCATTAGCTACCCAATTAAGCAGAAGGAAGTTTAAATTACCAGCCTCTGAATTTATTTATTTATTTTTACAGAAGGCTAGTAGTTAACCACATTTAAAGTCACGTGGATAAATAAAGAATATAAACCAGATCAAGCCACAAAAGAGGTGTGGGAAAACAGAAATAAGGGAAATGAGAAGAAAAGACAACACATCACCATTGGAAAATAATTTCTTGCTTAATGATGATCTAATTCAGTGAGTTATTAGGTTTTTATTTAAAAAAAAAAGAAACATCTGATAATTAAGTAGCTATTAAACCAAATTGATCATTAGTTTGGGAAACACAGTCAACCCTTTTATTGAAAGTCTTCTTCCAAGCTATGTAGATTTAAATAGATATTTCTCTCTCCAGCAACCCCAACTGAATGGAATGCTGCACAAATGAAATGTTTCATGTGAATAGGAGCAGCAGCTAGAGCACACTGTGTAAAAAAGAGAATTGATGTAAGCTGCTTAGGGATACTCTGAGGAGGCARATTCTGCTCTCTGTTATCTTGAAAACAGCACTGGCCTCTGGGAAACCAAYTCTTCCCTAAACTGTAATACTTCTACTTTTTTTTTTCCCCCCCCCAAATACACTTGCTACATACACACTGATTAAAAACTTCAATTCGACTATTAATGTAATTAAACAATACAAGTTATTTTCAAGATGGGTGTGCTCGTAACGATCACAACTGAAGAGCATCTCCATTTATAGAAAAATGTTTGTTTAATTTAATCAAAGCTAAGTGAACCAAAAAAAACAAAACAACTTCACAGTCCACAGGATTGACTTGGCATATTAAACTCAACCTAAAATTCAGGAAAAAAAGGAAATAAAACTTTTTCTGACACCTGCTAACACTCTTTTTTTTTTTTTTTTTTTTTTTTTTTTTTTTTTTTTTTTTGAGAAATGTCTGTAAATAAGCAAGAGGTTTTTAATATTGAAAGACACATCAAAACTCTTGATTGTCTCAGCTCTGTCTAAATGACTGAGTTTATGAGTAAAAAGTTCATAAWAATTTTGGTATCTGGTCTCTTTTGACGAAATATCACTCATGATGTTGAATCCATTTCCAAAATCACAGAACTTGAACAAGAAAAGTTCCTTTCTGTAGGAAGAAATAAAAGGCTAAAAGTAAGGTTTTCAGTTCATTGTTCTTTTAAGGTTAAAAAGGTATGTTACAGAATTCAATGTTCACAGAAGGAAAAAAAGGGAAAAAAAAAAGGAAAAGAAGGGGAAAAAAGGAAAAGAAAAGGAAAAAAATATTCACTTAGCAAATGAAGATTCTTTCTTCTTCATTTTAAGTGTTTTGGTCTTTCTTTCTTCCTTCCTTCTGAGTTCTGAGTTCCTGTCATTCTTCCTGCTTTGTCAAGAAAAATTCATGTATTATATCAATATTTATACTTAAGCAAGATTTTTTTAGATTTTCATACATTTTCTCTGTCCATGTTTAGACTCTCAAATCCCAGAAGAAATCCAGTTGTTGTTAGAAGTATTTCAATAATTTTCAGAAATGTAGTCCTGAATAAACTCCGATTACAAAAGTAATGTAATCAGTAMAAATTCTGGTGCCACTGAGCGAGTCCTAAAAAATAAGAATATTTATTGTAATAGAGGAAGCTTTTCTTCAGTTTTATCTGCAATTTCTATTGTTCGCATATCTATTTTAAAGAGAAGAACTTAACAGAAATTAAAATAGGAAAAGGAAACTTCATGTAATGGGCTTATATTACTCAAYACACAGCTCTGTCCTAAAAATATCCAAATAGCCTAAAGGCAACTGGAGGGATTGAAGGAGTTGGAAAGAAGGATATAATTAGAAATGACAAATTTCTAACTTTGAAATTGTAGCAAGATGGACTGCACAGAGCAAATTTCTCTTTTACAAAACTCYTTATCTTACACTCCCAAGTATTTAATAACTCATCATCCAGATTTTCAGAAATGGACAGTTTTGGTTTTTTTTATTTATTATTTGGTCTTGACTTGCCCAAGGGACCTGTCTTTGAGAAAACATTGCTCTCTTGTAAGCTTTTTTTCTTTTTTTTTACATACAGTTTAATTAATTAGATTWATTTTGTACTCAGATTTTTACACCAGCTTAGCATATATTAGTAAATGCCTTGAGAAAAGCAACCATGAGAGCTTCAGACTGACTTAGAGACATCAAAATTTCTTGTACAACCCAGACCAAATGTGACAATTTGAAGATATTCTAATTATACAGACCATATATAGGGACTAATAAAGTGCAATTTGACTAATAGTTGATTTTTTTTGTTTTGTTTTGTTTTTTTTTTTATCATGACGACTAGAATTGAATAAATAATGTTTCAAATTTATTTTCTTTTTCTCTCATAGAGTAATCTCAACATAAAAAACTACCTGTTGGCTCATTGGGTTTTTTTTTTCTGTTTTGCCAGAGGCAATATGTGTCACCTACACAGATGGATGTATTTCAAACAAGATTGACAACAGAAAGTGTGAAATAGGAATTTCTTTCCTTCACTGTACAAATTATGTTTGACCTTCAAGGGGAACCTCAAGGACTGACATTCCTTGGGATTAGAGTAACKTTTTCTGATTCTACATGAAATTTAATGACAGTTTTTCCCCTTTCACTAGTGTGTGTGTGTATTTATACATATATAGGTAAGCATATGTGGAATAAAGAGATATTAATATATTTTTTTTTCCTTTAAGTCTATTTTAAATGCAAGTGAACTGGAAAAATTTCAACTGAGAATAAAGTATTTAGTATACACCTCCACCTTTGCCCAAAAAAAAAACCACTCACTGCAGTATGATAGGTTTTGAAAAAGGTCATAAGCTGTCTTGTGGTGTTGTGTAATATATTACATTATTAGGTGTAATATTTTTATATTGCATGACATATATGATGTGAATTATTCTATATTATATATTTACTGTATTTTAATTTTAATTGTACAGTGTACTGTTATTAATTAAAAGGTTCACATTTTCACTAAAGCCTTTCTTGGACAAAAGTGAAATATTTTAATGTCCCTTTTTCATTTCAGATGTGGGTAAGACAACAAACATTGGACTTATTAAAATAGGTTTAACCTACTGGAGGGAATAGATCCTGATTTCTTGTAGATCAAAAATCATTTTTTACCAGGCCTGCTTCCACTTTTGTGTTTAACAAGCTTAAGGAGTTCTGGGAATAAAAATTCATAATTTTGGGAGGATCTGAGCTCTGTAAGTGCAGAGTTCAGGGGATTTGTCAGGANATGAGGTTGTGTTATTCAAAGCAGAGATTACTCCAGACTGGGATTAATATCCACAGAGCTCTGACTGGTCAGGAAAAAAAAAAAAAAAAAAAAAAAAAAAAAAAAAAAAAAAAAAGAAATAATTCCAAGACAGAGATTTTTTCAGCTCTCTGGAAGCAGTTCCAGTGCTCGACCTTGAAAAGGTTTCCCCTTAACAGATCCAGTGGAAATCTCTCTTCGTGTTTCTCATCTCCTCATTTTGTCTCCTGCATCAAGATCCTGCGTTTGTGGCRAGGAAAACTGAATTCAAATCACTCTTAACCTTTTCTTGAGGTTAAGTCAGGTCAACTCCCACAGCCATTCCCCAGAACAAACATTTCTGTGTTAGTGTTTTTTTGCGATGATTTCCAGCTCGTTCAAACTCTCATTTTTTCAAAACAACGTCAACACACAGCAGGGGAGAAATCGTGAGTATTCCACATCTGCTCTGCTGAAGCATCTCTGAGTGATGTCAAGCCTGTGCCTCTGCTTTTCAYCCCCACAAAAAATGTGATTATTCAAAATAGAGCACAGCCACAGGTTTATTCTCTAATACATTGCTAGAAAGATTCAGCAGGTTACATCAGAAATTAAAAATTTCTKATGAAATTTTTTTATGAAATCAAAATTACATTATGATGTAATTTTTAAATGTTAGATCAAAACTGATTGTGTCCTTCTTGYCTGTCTAGAAATGGGTCTCAGATTGCATTCAAATCCTTTGAACAATAAAAGGGATGGAGGAAGAGGACTCAGGGTATTATTTGTGATGAGTGCACCAAACTGTTTTTCATGACTCGTGGTTGTTCCCCTCACCTCACAACTTCTCCAATCTTGACAATGAATTAAATTCTCAAACTTTTGTGCTGGTTCAGAACATAAATCTGAGTGTTTGCCCCCTCTCCTTTTATGGAGTTTTACGGGCAGGAGGATGCTGTGAAGAATTTATGAACGTGAAATCACAAACTGCAGGGTTATTGCCTTTTCTGAAGGAATAAATACAAAATTTATTTGTATTTTTCACATTTCAGGCACAAAGTTCTCTTCACTGCAGGACTCAGCACTGTCAGGAGGTGTCCCAGGGTCTTTATAGCTGCTGGRTGTTTTCAGGGTTGTAAAAAATCCGAGTGGAGCCCAAGATAAATATTAACATATCTCAGGTAATTAGGCAGGACACCTACACGAGAAGAAGGAGSCTTGCAAGCAATTATTTTCCTAAAGGAATGTAAGGGCAGAGAYGTATGACAGAATTCATATTTTTAGCGGTAATTTGTCACTGGTTTTGCAAATGGAACAGGTTCCTGATTCCAAGTATGTGTTACATTATCAATGTTGTGTATCAGAGGATACAATATGAAGCTTCAAAATAATGCTTTTTTTTTTTTTTTTTTTTTTTTTTTTTTTTTTTTTTTTTTTTGAACAGGCACTAAATAATGATAATTAAAACAAACAAACAAGCAAAAAAAAATATAAATAGGTAAAGACATTTCTAATAAAACCATAGGGGAATTGCCACTGTTGATTATGTCTCTAAATTATTTTGAAGTCTGCATTAATGAAACTGCAAACTGAATTAAGTACCTTCATCTGCTTCTGGAAGCTGCTCTGTCTGATCCATTAAAGAATACACATTTTCACTGCAGTAATCAGAGGTTTAAATGGGCTTAATGTAATTAGAAAAACCCTTGGAGATATATATTATCTCTTATGAAAATGGATATGCTTCCTAGATTAGAACACATTGTTTCAGCCTCAGTGTAGGAATATAAAATTACAGCTCTAAGTTCCTAACTTTGTTCAGTCATGGGCACAGGGACCCTGTTGAATATAAAAAGACAAATGAAGAGGGAAAATATCAGTACAAAAATCACACTGATTATCCCTACCAATACTCTCAAGCTTGGCATGAAATACGATTCACAGTTGCAACAACACTTTTAAACAATTCTGAAATTAGGACAGTGAGTGTCCTACCCCAATTTACGATGCTRAAAGTGTCAATCTGTCAGTTTATAATACATTTAAATTTAATTTTTCACACCAAAATTCATAAAGTTTAGTCTGCAGTGCTTCGTATGAACCTGAGCTCCTTACACAGAATACAAACCACAATGTTCTTTGGTGAAAATTAAAATTAGAGAARCCCAAATTCCTGACTTGCAGACATCTCTGATATTACCTACATGAAAACTGCWTGAATTCCCACATTCATCCTGGCCAAGTGCTTCTGGAATTGCAGCTTTCATTCCCTAAACCAGAATCTCAGCAGAGAAAACAGAAAATTTATGTTTTCTGACTGCATGCAACACATCAGTTTGCCATAGCATTCTCTACGTAACACTTCGACATTGGTAATTTGCTTCATTTAGAAAAATATAATGATAACTCAATTTTTTCTCTTCCTCAGATACGACTGCCTGAATATCTTAAACATATTTTAATATTAAATAAAAGGGTTTTTTTCTGAGATTTGAACACAAATGTTCATGTGGTTGGGGTTAAACACAAACTTAAAGTTAAGCTGGGACCAGGGTCTTACGAAGCTAATCTTTCCCCACCCATGAAATAGTCCCCAAGACAGCAAAAACATGATCATTAGCTCTTTTTATTGCATGCCTTCTCCTTAGGGAGCTGTTCATCACCTCAGAAAAGGACTCAGGGCGCAGACAAACTCTGCTCCAATGTGGAGCATCGGCCAAAAAATTGCATTTTGGCTTTAAAGCCGCTTGATCTTCCCACTCAGCACGGTTTTGTCAGGAGAAACCTCCGTCCTGAGAGGCTCAGGAGGTGTTCAGGAGGGCCCTGCCAGCTGTTTTACATCATCAGGTGCAGATATAAGAAAGAAAAAGAGGATGGAGGCCCCTCCTTGGTGTAATTTTTTTGGAGGAATTTGCTCCCATCCCATGAGCGATTTGGTGGCCGTGGCAGGAGGAACGCTCGTTTCATGCTGGGTGGAATCTCAGTGGCTTTGTAAAGAGTTTTTCTGAAATAATTTTTGCAGAAATTAGGGTTTTATTTCATATCCCAGTCCTGACATACCTGCTGGGGCAGAGGGGAGAGTTAAAATTACCATGGGGAAGCACAGTTTGCCATGGATCCATCAATTTTTTATCTCAAGAATGCTACAAATCACTGCTCTGCAGTGGTAATTAACACCCAGCCAATTAGCCTGGAGCCAACACCATGGGCTGCTTCAAAAATGAAGGGTTTCAATCCTAATTTTGCCAGAACTTCTCCTTTGGCAGCCTCAAAATTTATTTACATTCCCTTGTTYATCAGCTGGTGATAAATACATTTTTGCACCTGAACRTTTTGGGGCCAGATCGACTTAAAARTATATTTTAAAATAGCTGAAAGGAATGTTGTGTTACAATTTGAGTGTTGCTATTTCATTTTGTTCTATGTCTTAAACACTTATGTAAGTGTTAAACAGTATTAAACAACCTATGCAAGTTGTTAAAAAAGTGATAATTGCTCATAGATGTGGCAAATGAGTCACGTTTCGCTTGGTTTTCTTGCTTTACCCTCCATCCTTTTGAAATCTGGCTATTTAGCAAGAAATCATGTAACCCTAAATAGAGTGAGTCATAATTCCATGATAAAATTAAGCAATTTTTGCTGGTTTTRTTTTAAGTCTAATAAARTAGCATCAAGGCAGATGAGTCCCAWTGCCCATATCCCTGTTGCCCTCACCCCGAGATGATAAATGTCTCCAAAATCTGAYCCCAAACCAAAGCCCTGCAGGTTCTGGAAAGCTGTGAGTCACCACAAGTGTCAATATTTGGGTATAATATTGACATTTTCTCTGTTTWACCTTAGAATTTTGTGTTTCTTAGAGTTTGAATTTGCCCCTGCACAGGAAGGGCTGAACACAAAAATTACATTATTAATTTCTGACTTTTTGCTTCACTCTGCACCCATTTTCACCTCTTATATCTTTTTGGGTTTTTTTTTTTTTCCATCTTCAATGAGAGGATTACAGTTTGCAAAATAACTTTTGGGAGTCCTTGGCCATACAAGCACTAGAAAAACGAAAAAGAATTGTGCAGAAAAACGTCTTGTGTGGCCTGCAATTTCTGATATGGAAAGAAAAAGAGTGAGGCACTGGTGTTCATTTCACTGATTGACATATAAATCCTAAATATCCGTGAAGACCAGCRTAAGAGCCGTTAATTTGGTTTTAGTGGGAATTACACATTCAGAAAATACAAGGGGGTCCTTTAAGCACGTCATTAACACGGCGAAATGGTGTAATTACAACGTATAATCTTTCTTCATTTATCTCTTTTGCAGTTGTCAGCATCAGAAATCCTCAGAATTTGYCTAAAATATGTAAGCCTGTGATATYTGATAGMSCACTTAATCAGAGTTTTTGCAATGGAATGGCTGCTAAAAAATCCCGGTACATTTGAAATGTTTTGGCAGGCAGCATAAGAAGGCTTTCAGTCCTCGATATCTTTGTTTACTTGAAAACACAACTGTTCTTTCTAGCTGGGAACTAAGTGGTCTCCAGTCTGCTGTTTGAAAGCGAAATGACAACTTATATGGGGATAATTATGCRAGAATGGGAACACTGCTTAATTGAAACAATCAGTTCTAGGCAAAAATACACGATCTTGAATTTGGAAGTGACAAGATGTTACAGTACCCTGGGTTTATTGAGATCTCTTTGTCATTTTCTCTAAATTCCTAAACTGCTTAAAAGAATCGAGTTCTATGGGTTTGTTCTTTAATTTTTTTTTTTTAACTTGTTGTTAGTTGGAGGAAAAGATATAATTTTTCTTTGATGCCATATGCTGCCTAATTGCAGAGCATATTGTATATAATTCTGTGTACAAGGATCTTGGATTTGTGAAGCAAAAGGACTGAGAACTGTCAGAAAAAAAAAAAGTACAGCACTCCAAGAGAAGTGCARGGTCTCATTTTGAGATAACTGCACTAGAGTTCAACTACACAGGCATTTAAACACTTAATTAAGAGAAAGAGTAATTTATTTAGGGCTTGCTAATTGAGTGAAGGAGGACCTCAGTATTGCAAATGCAGTCTGAGAGTTAATCCAGTCTATCTATATCTCAAACAAAGAATTCAAATAAAATATTGATATTTGTAGTCTAGCTCAGCAAATGAATTGTGATTTAACTTGGAGACATGTTTGTATTACCAAAACTGTTGCTCCTTCTAGATTATACAGCATTTCTAAGCTTTTTGTCTCCAAGGAAATAAAATTTTGGAGCCTCAAAGAGAGTTCTTTGTTTTAGCTTAGATTTGGTTAAAAGAAAAAGAAAATAAAAACCCCAACTTGGTATTGAATTTTGCATTCCAACTAAACAAAAGTCCACTCTTTATTTAGAGAGTTTATCTGAAAAGTTAAACTTTAAAAGTGCATGTATTTCAAGCCTTATTAGCAGGGAGGATGTGAGTTATCTTCCCAGGTAAGCTGTTTTAATTCTGGCTGTTTAGAAACAGCAGATTTAGGATTTGACTTTTCTTGATACCCCTGTAAAGTCCTCCTTTTTTATCTTAATTTAATCTTAATTTTCCATCTTAATTTTTCATTTGCGACCATGGCTTTAAATATGCAAAATCCATTCTAACTAATATCATCATTACTCTCTGGATAAAAACAGAGTGTCTTTCCTTACTCAGCTCAACTTCTCAATATTTCATATCCAAGATTTTTGACAAAACTGTTCCAGTGCTTAAACTCTGTCTCTGATACAGATCTTAATACCTTTATCTCCACCTCATCTTCCCCCCACTTTTCTCACTATTATAAACCATGGAATTGCTTTGGTTGGGATGGACCTCAGGAGGTTTTTTAAGCCCAAAACCCCATCAAAGCAGGGTCAGCACAAAATTCACACCTATTTTACCTTTGACTTTGACTAACAGAGTCTTGAAACAACATCGATTGTCCTCATATTGTTGGGTGTTTTTGTTTTTGTTTTTTTTTCTCTTTTCTGTATTTCCAACCAGAAATCATGTCAATAAAAAGCCTTTGTTTTCTCAGGAATGTTCTCACAGGCAGAAGGAAGATGATGTTAGGACCCTTCACATCTTTTTTTTTCCTCAATTTCAAAAAAAAATCCATTTTATTCAGCCTCTCCTCACACGGCAAGTGCTCGATTGCCCAAGTATTTTGCTGAATTCACACCAATTTATCTACATTTGTCTTACAACTGGGAACCCGAAACACTTTACAATGAAGCCTTTAGAGCTGAAAATACCTCCAAAATGCACCTAAAAGGTGCTTTTACAACRCATTTTTGGTGGTTTTGCACCAAAGTATCACACCGCCGATTTTCCCACTCCTTTATTTTATGGTGTGCATATTGTTAGGCAKCTGTGCCAACCTTAATTATGCTGATTCTAATAGTAATAAATTTTTCTTGGTCTTTGGACTGTGCACTCGCTGCTGTTTTTTGAGACAGTATTTCTGGAAGACAACGCTCTGGTGCTGTGCTGTATGAAATATATATGGCATTTACAGAGATGAATTATACAGCCTAACTGAAATTTGAATTATATATAAACACGTGCATAATTTATGYTTGTGAGTATCTATTGTATACACAGGGAGAGTTTTGAACTTCACTTTTTTTTCTGTAGCAGTCAGCTTCCATTAGCAGCACTCCTCCCAAAATCTAGAATTTTCCTGAAATTTTTTTTGACACTGTGACAAGCTGCATTAGTTTATCTTTTGCAACGCGGAGAATGTTGTATATCTTATTTATTTGCTTGGCTGTGAGTTTTTTAAAGTTGATATTTGCACTTAACGTTGCCTCGTTCCTAGGAAATGTGAGCATTTTAATTAATATTCATTTGCCCGTGATCCTGTTGGACAAAAAAACCTTCTGATTATATAAAAGGTACTCTCTCTGGAAAATCTAGAAAATTAGGGTATTTATTGAGATTGTACGTACATAAATTATTTTATTTTTGCATCTATATGAATATTTCTTTTACAATGAAAATGTCAAGAAATTTTTGAAAATAACTGTTATGTTTCAATATATTTCCTCATAATTAAACTACACAGTAAATTTCTGGATATGTTTAATGTTTTCTGAAGCAAAGCATGTGAAACCCACAGGCCTTCTGTTGGAGAATAATCATGTTTCTATAAATTGGAAAGTTTTAAACTGCAGGGATCTTGAAGACATGAGGAAGTTTGGAAAAGTCATATTTAAGGAATATATCTTTTCCCTGGAAAGCCATGCAATGGAAATATTTAGATTGGTCTCATACCCAAAATTGTATCAGCCGTGTAAGCACTGCACAGTTTTAATTAATGCTAATTGTACATTSGGACTCCAGATTCCTTTTCCTAAAATACTTTTTTCTCTGGGACCTGAGAAGTCACTAATTTGGTGCAATCTGGCACTTTCTTTTTCACATGTAAATTCCTTGTAATCCCATTGGATTCAAGGCCAYGGATAACACAAATGATCCTCTTAACATCAAGAGAATCACAGCTACAAGAACCCTGACAGTTTTAAAAGGTGAGTCTCAATCCCTCCTAATATTTTTTTTTTTCCTTTCTCTTTTATTTTTTTTTTCTTCTTCTTCTGAAATTTGAGTGAATTTGACTGAATCAGAGGAAATGATCTTTTTATATTCTCATTGAAATTTGTGCCTTTTCCACAAAGCACATTTTGTGTTTGGGAGTTTAATTGCATTTGCCATGGGCCTGCCTGATCTCTCTCTCTCCCTTCAGATATGTCTTAAATTATTTGTGATTTTACTCATTTCCCTCTTTTTCCCTAACAGAACTGCCCTCTTCTCTGAGACTAAAAAAAAAAAAAATTCAGAAAAATCTTCCTGCACCAACCCAAAAAAATAATTTTCCCAAATGATTTTTTTTTTCAAACCATGGGAAAATATGGAGCTGAGTCTTTTCATTTTCATTTATATTAACTCTACAATTGATAACATTGTAGTTTAAATACCTTGTTAATAAATATCTTGTTGATTAATTAGACTCCATGGTTTTCATTTGTTCAAACTTCYTTGGTTTTAAACCAACTGGAGAAAAAAAGGAAAAGTAAATAAAAGGCATTTCAATGGCTTACGTGGCATTTTAGAATAAGTTTGTAGATATAAGTATTTCCAAAATTTAAAATCCAATTAACATTTTTAAGCCACTCCAGATAATAGTATATTTGTTAAGATATAGCAGTTAAGCATAATTTACACCTCTGTTTTATGTTATGTAAACTGGAATATCAGATAYTTGTGCCACTTTGAATGGGTTTCAGAATTTAACAAAAGCATCCAACACAAAAATGAAAATTTTGCCTGCAGATTTTGTTAGGCTRAAAGTTGCTGATGCAATGTTTGTAATGTTTGTGTCACCAAAGGCTTACAAAAATTTTTCTAAAGCATAGAAATTAAAATGTAGACATCTATATKTGAACAAATACTTTTTCACTCAATCATATGATCACTTAATAAGACCTAAGCAATTTTTGAGTATTGCTCTGTTAATTTAGGTTAATAATAGTCCTTGTTATAACTTTTAAGTTTTACACTAAAATTTGGGGGTTGAAGATAAAATAAATTTAAAAAAAAAAAATCAAAAAAGCAAAATGTACAAAATGCTACCACGCACAATAAAACTTGGATTATAAAATTTGGTGTGTGTACTTGTTTCAAATACAYTAATGATGATTTTAAACAAAGTTGATGAATTTTCTATGACTTTAGGTGTCACTTATTCCACTGRTAATTAATGTTTATATTTTACCAGAGACAATGGTAATTCCAGAGACTAACTCAATCTACGATGGATTTTCTTTCAATTTCTTTCTTTTCCTTAGTCACACCCTTGAAACAAACTGCCTTGAGTATTTTTTGTTGTGTCTCTCTAACTTTCCTCTTTCCACTGCCACATTTCCACTTTTCCTTTATTTCTGTACTAATTTAACCAGAAACAGAACACCATCAAGAATTTCTCTTTATTCGGTGCAGGGCTGCCTTAGGACACCGGGTTAAATTGCAACTCAGTGGGGAATCAGCCAAATGTGATATTTTTGGAAAATCAGGAGGATCAGGGAGAATCAGASCCCAGCATCCTGTGGGAATAAAGGCTGGGAATAAATCTTGTGCAGCTACGTGTAGTTAGATTGTTTAGAGTTGGTCAAACTTGCCTTTCATGATCTTCCTCCAATWTTCAGGTGTTTGAAAAAAGCTCAATTGGTAGAAAATCCTCTTTCTCTTCTGGGTCTTTAATAACTTCAGTGAATTTTTCCAGCAGTGTTTCCTCTCCTCCTTCTTTCCTTTCCTTCACCTGGTTTTTTTTTTTTTTTTTTTTTTTTTTTTTTTTTTTTTTTTTTTTTTTTTTTTTTTTTTTTTTTTTTTTTTTTTTTTTTTTTTTTTTAAGTTTAATTTCTAAATGGTGGTAAGGACAGCAAATATTCACTCTCAGTGGTCAAATGGCATTCATGAACTTGTGCAGAAATAAAAATGGTTACATTCAAAGAGCAATTTAGTTAATTAAAAAAAAAAAATTACAGTGAGAATGACTGAGTGCTGAAACTTTTCAGGGGGCTTTTTCAATTTTCCACCCCTGGAAATACCCAAAAGCCATCTGGACAGGGCAATGGTCTGAAGATTTGTGTTTATGACAGGTTTTTACACACAGAGAATCTTCCATTCCACAGCAGCTTGGAYTTAGAAAGATAATTATTATCATTCATGAGAGAGTGAACTGGTACATTTTACTGCACGGAGATGACCTCATATTGAAAGAAAATGTGTTTATGTGACTACTCCTGTGTGTTTTGAATTAATGAGGTGGTGCTATGAGCAACAGCAACCATTCAAAGCTGGAACACTTGGCCAGGAGGAGAAAGGGGATTTGCCAGTGCTGGGGAAGCCTGAAGGGCTGGAGATGTTCTCTGGCACCGTGGCTGATTTCATAATCTCTGTGCCAGGCAACTCAAAACACCAAATTCAATATTAATTAAGAAGAGATTAGGAACCTGTTTCACACCTGGTATAACTGCATGTGCATTAAAGACAGTTGTGCTTCAAAATGATGCCAGATTAGAAAAGGCCTGAGATTCAGCAGCCTATGATGTGCAAGCCAATAAGAAACACCTGCATCTATCTCCATCTATCTCTATGTCTGTCTCATCTATATTTCTATCTAATCTATGTCTATCTATATCTATGTCTATNCATCTATCTCTATGTCTGTCTCATCTATATTTCTATCTAATCTATGTCTATCTATATCTATGTCTATTTGTATCTGTATCTATATCTAATCTATCTATATCCATATCTATCTATATCTATATCTATCTCTATCTCTATCTCTATCTATCTCTATCTCTATATCTATATCTATCTATATCTATATCTATATCTATATCTATATCTATATCTATATCTATATCTATATCTATATCTATATATCTATATCTATATCATCTATATGTATATCATCTATATTTATCTATATATCTCTATATTTATATCTATTTCTAATCAATATCAATATCAATATCAATACTTATATCTATATCAATATCTATACCTAATCTATAACTATCTATATCTTTATAATCTATAACTATATGTGTCTATCTATCTATCTATCTATCTATCTATCTATCTATCTATCTATCTATCTATCTATCTATATCATTTATATCTATATCTATATATATTTAATTTATATCTAAATCTATATTCATATCTATCTATCTATATCTATCAAATCTATATTTATATCTTTCTATATCTCTATCTCTATCTATATATATATATCTATATGTGATCTATATCTATATTTATATCTATATCTATATCTATATCTATGTCATCTATATCACCTATATCTATATCGATATCTATATCTATTTATCTATATTTATCTATATCGATATTTATCTATGCCGATATCTCTAGGATTTGGGGTCTGGAACATCTCAGAGCTGAGCAGAGGCTGTGGGATCTGTGCTGGCCAGGCTGGAGAAGGGAAAGGCACAGGGAATCCCATTAATCCATACAAACATCTCCCAGGGCTGCCAGAGGATGGGGCCAGCACAGGATGAGGGGCAGTGGCCAGAAAATAAACCACAGGGAGTTCCAGCCCAGCAGGAGGAAGAATTTCTGTCCATGGAGGGGCAGAGCCTGCAAAAGCTGCCCAGGGAGGGTCTGGAGTCTCCTCTCTCTTTGGGGACATCCCAACCCCATCCCAAAGCTGGACACCTTCCTGTGTCCCTGCTCCAGGGGACCCTGTTATTCTGARGTTTAGTGATGCCATTGCTTTGATTTTCATCACAGCTTTCCCTTTCCCACCAYATTATACACAAAATAAACATTATTTGAGAGGAGAATCCTCCATAACGTTATTAATTCATGCAAACAAGTATAGTGCTCTAAAT
>NW_026624507.1:26722-29359 GCF_030028575.1 Malurus melanocephalus
CCTTTTCCTTGGTGAGAGTTATCAGAAAATAGAGTCTGTAAATCTTTCTGGCTCCTTCTGCCACTCCAATGCACAAACACACAGAGACACACACAAAAGGAAAGAATTAAAAAAAATAAATAAATTTTACTCATATCACTCACTTCTGGGTGTGTTAAACTCTTACTTGCAGCAGGCAGCAAAGAATGACAGAAAAACATGAATTATTTGAAACCAAATTGATCTATTATGACACCTTTTCACCTGAAAAGTTTTTTAAACAACACCAATACACATTTCAATTAACTCTTCAGGTGCAGAATGACATTTTAGAACAGGATCCACAGAGGTGGCAGAGCAAATTGTTCTGGCTGTCACCAAAGTTATCAGGGGTAATGACAACACATCTGTGATCAAAATTGTTTTGTGAATGGTGTTGGCTGCTTTGTTAAGTACATCATATCTTTTAATATGATGTATTTAACCAATATTAGCAAAAAGAAATATTACCACTGACGGATAAGTCTAAATGAAGGTGGGAAGGACCRCATTGAGCTGGAAGAAACAGGAAAGGTGCTGAGGAAATATCAATTTCCACCTTYGTCATCTGTTTTCCTCCTTTTCTCCTGAGTGCCTGACCATCAATATGTTCCTAAAATTAGAATCACAGGMATACAGAATCCTTTAGGTTGGAAAAATCCTCCAAGACCATCCCATGATTGATCTCCATTGTCCCCAGCCCAGAGCACTCAGTGCAACCTCCAGGACACCTCAGGACATAGTCAGGAATGGTCACTCCAATGGTCACTCCAAACCTCCCTGGGCAACCCCTGCCAAGGCCGGACCAAAATCTGACTCCAAGCCATTTTTTTTTTTTTTTTTTTTTTTTTTTTTTTTTTTTTTTTTTTTTTTTTTTTGCCATCTTCATGCTGTGAAAAAAATTTTGTCTCCCTGTATTTCTTTCCTAATAATTTTCTTAAAGCAAGATTAAAGTCTGATGTTTCCAAATTGACTTTGCTTAATGGAAATAAAAGGGATAAAGCCAGTGTGATGGGTAGACAAATAATTCTGTTTAACTTTCCAATCCAAGAGTTTGTTTAAATTAAAACTATTGAACTCAGTGGGGCTAAAACTGTTGAATTTAGTGGTGGTTGGAGGAAAAGGAATTTAAAAAATAAGGTAATAGTAAAAGATACTCATGAAAACAATACTGAATTTTACCAGTTTTAAGAGAGGGTTATCTGTACATTTTATTACTTTTTAGATTCCAGGAGGCTGAAAATTCTGACCTTTTCCTTGGTGAGAGTTATCAGAAAATAGAGTCTGTAAATCTTTCTGGCTCCTTCTGCCACTCCAATGCACAAACACACAGAGACACANAAAATAACTTTCACAAGAACTTATTTTTGCATTTTGAAAAAAATGCAGGTGAGAAGTGAGTGTGAATTCTGAGAGAATTAAAATTAGTCTCTTTTCATACTTTATCTTATTCAGGGCCAGTAGCTGGGCTCAGTGACCCTTGTGAGCCTTTTCTGGATATTCTGTGGTTCAAGTTTATTTTTTAACACTTCTGGAACAAATGTGGGGTGAAATGTACCTGATCAGCCTTGTGGTAACATCCACGTGCCACCCTTACAACAAATCTTGTGGAATAGATTGCCTAATGTAGTAAAATCAGCCATAAGTAATTTGCAGTGTAGATGTTCCCTACATGAATTGTAAATAGATGAGCATCTGAGTAAATGACACTTAAATTTCTGTCAAAGCAAAAAATACTTTTTGTTTGTTATTCCTTATTAATTTCCAAATCATCTTCTCTCAGTTTGTTCATTTTAGTTTTGATTTTCATTGGGTTTTTTTGGATTTTTTTTCTCCCCTTGAGTTTGATCCTTTTGGTTGTTCTTTGTTGCGTTGTGTTTTCATTTTCTGTATTGCTTTCTGAATAATTCTGGATTCATTTGAAGAAAAAAAAATAAAAGCAACAAAAAAAACATGGATTGCCTGTCTAAATCTGATTTAAATTTTCCACCAAGAAGCTGAGCTGCACAGCTGTAGGCAAACTTGCATGTTGATTTGCCTTGGTGTTTATTTCCTGTTTTAATAGTAAGGTTGTAGTTTTTTTGGATTCAGCTTTCGTGGGAAATTGGAACTTGATCTCACTCTTTCATCTTCCTGTATTGCTGATAGAAATAGTTCAATTGGATAAAATCCTATTGAACTCTGCTATAATTATATTTATATAATTTATAAATTATAAATTTATAATTTTTTAATATATTATATGCTATAATTTTGGATAGAATTTATATATCAATTGAATTTTTTATACATAATGTATAGAAATCACCTATTTTTTTTCTGAGGTTCTTTTCAGGTTCTGTTGGGTTTTCCCCCTTTTTTTTTTTTTTTTTTTTTTTTTTTTTTTTTTTTTTTTTTTTTTTTTGCCATCTTCATGCTGTGAAAAAAATTTTGTCTCCCTGTATTTCTTTCCTAATAATTTTCTTAAAGCAAGATTAAAGTCTGATGTTTCCAAATTGACTTTGCTTAATGGAAATAAAAGGGATAAAGCCAGTGTGATGGGTAGACAAATAATTCTGTTTAACTTTCCAATCCAAGAGTTTGTTTAAATTAAAACTATTGAACTCAGTGGGGCTAAAA
>NW_026624507.1:30400-33067 GCF_030028575.1 Malurus melanocephalus
CACGTTATTACATATTAAAGACCTCCCTCCCTTCCCAAGGTACTGCTTGTTTTGGTCAAAATGTTGTTTAAATGAAAGCAACATCTGTCCTCCACTCAAATTCAGCAGCCTCATTTGTTTGGGGTTTTTTTTTTTAGGTTTTCTTTTCCATTATTCATTTTCTTCAGTTTTATGTAAATGATTCAGAATTGTAAGGTGACCAATTCAGTAGTTTTGAGAAACTGGACTGTTTCATTATAAAAATGGGGCAGCTTAAACCCAAAACTGTCTTCYAAATACTTTTCAAAACACAAAGCAGATATTACAGTATTTCCTTAAATGTGCATAACAAAAAAACAGAAACTCTTTTGTTCTCATCATCTTTACTGCGGCTCTTTTAATTTCCAGCTGTGTTTTTTGTGGATGAACAATGATGACCACTGCTTGAAATTTCTTTCACGGCTTGAAAACTCACCATGATAAACAATATGYATTATTTTCATCATGTCCATTCTTTAGGAGACTGTACAGCCCATTGGTAGTAAAACTAAATTGCATTTTATTATTGAAACGACTCGTACCATGCACAGCGTAATAAAATGCCTTGTTCTCTATAGAAATTTAATCAAATACAGCCTTCTGCCTGTGGWTTCTATTTGTTTTGAAAATAAAATATGCTGTAGGTTCCTTGTTTGTAATTATTTCTCTGTTTCCTGTTTTTCCTCCCCTCCATTTGGAATATTCTTCTATATTTTGGTTTTATAAAGTGCATTTTTGCGTAACACATTTCCCAGAATAAGAAAACTAAAATGAAGAGTGGATGAGTATAACTTTCYTAAACCTCTTTCAAATTTCAGTTTAGGTTGACTTTGAAACTAGAGTTTATATTTGATGAAAGGAAACAAATCAGGAAGATGTTGAATTGRTGTATTTGTTATTATACTTAGATTTTATTGATACTTTAGTTGAAAAATAAAGACTTTCTGAAAAGCCAAAGTGTCTGAGATACAGATGGTCTTTTTAACTGAATTATTTTCTTAATTTTCAATTAATATTTTTGCTATTACTCGGGACAATTTAATTTATCATTTGTACTATGTATTTTTTCAGAATAAACACTTTAGATTTTTCCATTTTTGCCTTTAATAAAATGTATAATATTCAACCTGAGTAGAAAATAAATTATCTGATAAGATTGGTAGGGAACAGGAGACAATATAGAATTATTATTATTATTATTATTATTATTATTATTATTATTATTATTATTATTATTATTATTATTATTATTATTATTATTATTATTACATTATTATTATTATACATTATTATACATTATTTTACATTATTATACATAACAATGCATTATTCCCTGTATGGTGGGCCATTTTTACAGCTTCAGTAACAATCCAAATTCCTATAGAAATTTCTGCAATGTTTCTTGGTAAATGTCTGAGAATAACAGAAATTACTTTCACGAAGTAAAATATCAATAAGGTAAACTATATATATACATATAAAAGAAAGGTGTGCTTCTTAGATCCCTGTTTTTATTCCATGGAGTGAATCTCATCTTTAAAATAACAGAGAAATGGAATTTCAAATTAAAACCTCTGGAGATGATGATGATGATGAGAAGATGATAATGATGAAGATGATGATGATAGGTATCAAAATCTTTAAGTTTCTTCATTTGTCAATGACAATGCTGATTAATTATATTCAAATTGGTATTGATCAAAGCACTTTCAAACTCTCCTTATTTACTCAAACATTGCCTTGTGATTACGGTTATAAGAAGATAATTCTGTTCTAAAAAAAGAACAACCAACATTTAAATCTTAGTTGATTCTGCTGAAATATATTCATGAATTATGTATGCTGTCAAAAAGGTACAGCTCCTGAAGTGCTGTATCTTGTATWCTTGAACTTTTGTTCCCCTGCTAAAATAATTATTTTTCTTTTCTGGGCTGGGATCTGTATTCAGACAACTTCTAGAAACCAGGATTAATGAATGAAAAATAAGGGCTGTAGAAAATATCAAATCTCTGGATCCACTGTTCCTCACAATTGTATTGCATCTTTAGAAYACTAAAAACMTTTTGAATAAATGTAATATTAATCYCCAGGAARCCTATGTTGCCAAATTTTAAATGCAATCAATTAGAATAAATAACCCAATTTACAGACTTTCAAGTGATTTGCTCTTCTRTCTTCCTTGGACCTCATTTTACATTCATCATCTTTTCATTATTAAGTATCCACATTTTCCCCCAAAATTTGAAAGAGTGACATATTAAGATGTAGAAGAATGACTCCTCCCCTTACCCARCCTTGTTCATTCCAACACGAGTCTCATTAAATTTCACTTTGCTTTTCAAATCAAACCCATTCCCCACAGCCTGTTTCCTCCTGAGGTGTTCCCTAGAGGAATATGACCAAATTATACAAGAAAATTGAATGCATGAAATGGTTTGTGTCAGGCAGTTTTGGTTGAATGTGAACATTTTACCTTTTTAGAGAAAACTGGATTGTGTATTTCTTCTTGTCCTCTCTCACATGGAAGATAAATTGACCAGAGAGGTTAATTTCGAAGCCCTTTGAAGAGGCATTTCTGCAGGACTAGTTAATAAATAATTAGGTATTGCAAATAGTGATATTTCTTCTGAAATTGCTTTAAAAAAATAA
>NW_026624507.1:34241-36422 GCF_030028575.1 Malurus melanocephalus
GTTTTTGTTTGATTCATTTTTAGGGGGCTATTGGATCTGGATTTTTTTTGATTTTTAGTTTTGGTTTGAGGTTTTTGTTTGGTTCATTTTTAGCTTAGGTTTTGGAGGTTTTTTTAACTTTGTGGGTGGAGTTTTTTCAGGTTCTTCTCTTCTTTGTTTTTCTATATTGTTGTTACTTGTGGTGGTGGGGATTTTTTGTTTTTGTTTTTGGGTTTTTTTTCTGTTTTGATTTGGTTTGATTTTCATTGTATTAGTATTGGTCCATCAACCAATTTTGACAAAAATTTGCAGAACTGGTTTTGCCCAGAGACTCTTGATGTCACTCTCATGGCATCATCAGTCACTATCAAACCAATTCTTAATCACTCAATGAACAACTTTTTTTTATTTTTGTTCAGTCACATGAAAACTTAGAGAAATATATCAGGAGGAACTCAGCTAATTTCCTTGGGAAATTGTGGATATGCTTCCCCAATATGCAAATTATCTTTTTTTTCTTTTTTTTCAAAAATAAAACAAAGCAATACTTTTTGGACATTTAAAGGCATTTATTAGCATTTCTTGTACTTTTACTATTTTCATATCTTCAAGGTAGCAAAAATTTCTTGGATAGGCCCAGTTCCTTATCTCAAGATCATTTTTCCAGGGCTCCTGTTTTTCACCATATTTGAGTCTTCTCTGTTGGAAGAAGTACTTGGTCACTTTCCAAAGTCAGAAATAAAAAATATTCACCTACAAAATTTAGTTACATTTCTCACTTCACAGGCAAAAGGAAACAATAGGTATTTTTTCCTGTATATTTTTGGTTTAATTTAATTTTTAACAAGTTTATAAAACGACCTAATGGTGTTCATTTATATTTGATTATGATAGCTTTGACATTTTAACTTGGGAATTGCTGAAACTGTAACTTATTTTAATTGTTAATAAATGGATATTGATTTCTCTTTGTACAAGCAATTTTTTTTTATTATTTGTGCTCTCAAATGTCCCATTTCAGACCAAATTATTTGAGTTTCATTCTGAAAAATGTTTTTGAAGTAAGAAGTATGATGTTTCTGAGTTTATCCCATTGTTATTAGCACATTTCTCCTGTCCTGCTCTTTAATTTTTCAATTTCACATAAATATATTATTTGTTGGTGCCACATTCTGTTTGTATAAAGTATATTTTTGTCACAGTGCTCAGGCAATGGCTTATTTTAAGTGAACATTTACTGTCCCTTTATTSCTCAGAAAGAGTTTTTATAGCCTATAATGCAGTGTTAAATATTGTCCTCACTAAATAAATACCCAAAATAAAAGTCTCATTTTAATAAGGRCCTGTGATTTAGATTTCACTCCTTTTGTGAGTAATCCAAGGAGAAATATCAAACTCTGAAATAATCAGTGTTGATACCCAAAGGGTTGGGATGTTTTATGGGGCCTTGATGACATMACCAACTTATCTCAAGACCAATGAGAAGAAAAGAATGAGCTTTTTCTTCACTTTATTCTCAACGAAATGTAAAGAAATAGCAATTTTTACTGGTACCATATTCAAAAATCTAAATTTTCTAAAGAAGAAAAAAGAAACAAAGGTAGATAATGTGATGAAGGTTTTTCAGAGGTGGAACATACCCGACAGATTTCCTGTGACAGAGGTGACACAAACCATCAAATTTATTGTGCATTCTGCACTCTGTTGTGTGGTAAATCAATGTCCAGGCTCTTATTTGACTATTTCTGAATAAAATGTTTTCTTTTCCTTCATGGCCAGGTGATTTTGGTCACAGAATCACAAAATCGTGGAATGGTTTTTGTTGGAAGGGACCTCAAAGTGTCACCCCTGCATTTATGGGAAAAAAAATAAAATTGTAAGAACAGTTAGAGAAATACTGAGAACATCAGGATGAGTCTATCTGGAACTGCAAAAAATCTCAAAGTTATTTTAATGTGTGGATGGAAACTGGAGATAAAAATATACACAGCTGACTGAGCTTGATGTACCTTCCACTGATGTTCTTGTGTGTAATTTGAATTTTTTTTTTTTTTAAGTCTCCATTTGAAATAAGACCTGAAATATTTTACACAATTTGTTACTACTCAGTGAACTCTCTGGATTTTCATACTATTAGCATGTATATGTTTTTTGGATTTGATTTGTTGGAGGTTTTCTTAAGTCATGCAGTGTCATGCTGTT
>NW_026624507.1:37262-39998 GCF_030028575.1 Malurus melanocephalus
AATTGGCATCCCTTACATGTTATGAGTTATTTGACTCCAGAAAAGAGTAGTAAAAAACCTCAAAGGCAATTATTTCTTGCATCTTATTATATCTTATATATTTATGAGTATTTAGGTTCTCTTTTTTAGGGGGCTTTTTTGAGGCTATTTTTGCTTAATTTGATAAGTTAAAAATTAATTTGTTGTTCCCTCCAAAGTCATGTGCAGCTACTCAAGTTTGTATGGTTTGTTTTAAGYATTATTTTGGCTTTTATTTGCAAATTTTTTTTCATATTAAGCATCCTGAAAAAAACAGTATGTTTATCATTTTAGTCCTGGGATTCATTTGCTTTAAAATGTTAATATCTGYATTTTGTGATCCCTCTCTCTATTAGTTGTTGTTTGCAAATTATACACATTATTAAGTTGTTTCTAAAAATTCTTCTTCTGCTATTAGAGATGACATGACTCTATATATTTTGTGATATGCTACTTCTCTTAAACATTTGATAGCACATTTTGCTATTTTAAAAATATTTTTTCATTATTTTTAACTTTGGGAGTTTTGTGGTGGTCTTCACACTCTACTTTTTCAACTCTAATAGATTATACTGAAGTATTTTTATCATTTATTTGTTTATTTGTAACTTCTACATCAAGCAAATTAATCAAACAGCTAAATTTTCATTTTCTCAAGGCAACAAATTCGTATTCTCTGTACTATTCAGAAAATATTTATTTATGTATTTATTTATTTATTTATTTATTTATTTATTTACTTGTTTACTTATTTATTTATTTCTGTGATCAGTTTTCCTCACTGTCAAACAACACAGGAATGGGAAATCAGAAAGTTCTGCAGGGATAAAAATGAATAACTTTTTCATTTAGCATGGAAAACAGTTCTAGCCTCTTTTTTTTGTCTCATTTGTCACATTCTCCAGAAAATCTGTGGTATTCAAAACCTGTTCACATTAACAGATTGGAGGTAGGAGAAGGAATCATGACTGAGAACTGGTCTTTATCAGACAGAAATAGTTATTAAATTTCAACTATTTGGATGTGCTATTACTGGCTTATCCCTTGATATAACTTAATAAATCTGTTCTCTTCTCCGATGATATTTCTGGCATGTTGTGATATTTCTCCTTCTGGTGTCCAGGACAGTGTGGCCAATACCTAATATCAAAAATATCTATAGTAAAGTGAACTTTAATAATTTTAAAAGCTTGATTTGATTGTATTCAGTGAAATTTCAAAACCACAAAAGAGATAATGTTGAGTGATCTGTACATAAAGTATGAAAAATTCAGTGCTCACCTGAATTGACCACTGCTCCAAGTCTAAATGGCAATTTTTGTTGGGAACTGGGAAGATGCACATCTCTTCAAATGATATGTATTCTCATTTTATTTTATAAACACATTATTTTAAATTATATTCGTCATGTCCTTTCCTGCTTTGGAGAGAATAGCTAAATTTTTCTCTTTTTTTTTTTTTGTACAACACCTCTTTCTTCCAGGCTGATGTTTATGCCTTTTGAACCACCTTCATTATTTCCCTCTGCTGAAAAGTGCAGCCACATTCCAGCACTCGTGACTTTCTTTCTCCCCATGGTGTTTCGCTAATTCTTTATTTTATTAAGCCTTAAAACAAATGAATGCATTTGATTTTTAAAACAAAATGTAACAGCATAGAAACCAAACTTTCCCTACACCCTCAGTGGTTCCAATTCTTCTGCTCTTACACATGTGGAGGAGAAAACATATAAAAATAGACAAAAATGTTTTTTTATGCCTCTCTGTTCTCGAATCTGTTGGGTTTAATGCGCAGCTGTGCCAATAGATGAGAAGAAATCCAAAGCAATAAACCCTGGAGGGGAAAAAKAAATCAAAATATTTTTTTTCTCTCTTGTAGCTCAGGAAATAGGTATTGTAGGAATGCTTACACCCAGCTGTTYGATGCCTGAATTGAATTCTGAGGTGTGCATGAGGTGCCACCCAACCAGCTCGTTCCCGTGGTTTGGGAGAAAGATGGAAAATATTATTTTTATGGATAAAAAGGACTTTTATCAGGATTTTTCCAACATGCCTTGTGAGATGCCTTGGAAGCTGCTCATAATATTCCCCAGGGAAAGTTTGTTTTCCTTTGCAGCTCATTCTCTGAGATAGATATACATAATTTTTAGAAATATAACACATTAAAAACCTCAATGTCTTTTGCTCCTTAGGTGACTATAAACAAGACTAACCTGTTTCAAATATGTGGTTGAAGAACCAATATACAAGGTTAGCTCTGTCAAATTCTCCATCTGAAGAAATGAAAACAGAAGGAATAATGAGCATCCCAGACAAAAAAAAAAAAAAATTACTTTGATTTTTTTTTTCTCTCCAAGTATGTTAGAATTTGTTCATTTTTTTTCTGTTTCACAGGAATTATTCCAGCATATAACAGGCTCTTTTCAGAAACCATTCTTAGAAAAACAGAAGACCAGTAATAAGTATAATCTTATAATCTTAATAAGTATAATCTTTGAAAGTATCCATCTTTCAAATTTTTATTGACTCGTAGATCAGTAATCTATAKATCTGATGAAAGTTTTGTTGCCCACGCAAATATTTAAAACTGAAAAYTTGAAACCATTCAGCTGGGAGAAGGATGTTTTGTTTTACATCCTGTAAAAGTGGAGACTTTGAAGCTGAAATTTTCTCATTATCTTGTGGACAGATAGGTACAAACATTACTGTATTTAGAGGA
>NW_026624507.1:40686-43025 GCF_030028575.1 Malurus melanocephalus
AAATTAAAAACATCTAAAGCAGTCATTCTATGAAACAATCATGTAATGCCTTTGCAAAAGCATGAAAGTCTAATTAACTGGAAATTTCTGTTTGAAAAGACTTTTCATTTTTTAAACTGATGCACATTAATATTTGAGTATAAGACACATGCAAGTTGAGCAGGTTTTGAGGGCCTGCCCCTCAATAATGTATAGGTAGAGTGAGTAAATCTAAAAGTTAGAGATCTGAACTGCTGAAAAGTWAGAAATATGAGAACAGTAGCTTTGTGAAATCTTTGGAACAAAAGACATTTTGTACCTTACAGAGCTGTGATTTATGGGAGAGGCCCCATATATTTATTATATATATATAAATCTTAATCAAATAAAGGTTAAAATAATGGTGCAATTGGTCACTTAGTGGCACAAAAGTCTTCTATTAAAAGAATAYCAAACCCTCAAAGTCCCCCAAACTGGAAAAATTTTGGTCACAACACAGCTTATCTGCCTGAGAATTGGATTTAAGTGTTTAACTGGAAAAGCCTTTCAGGTTTGAGGTCCCGTTTTGCCTCCACAACCTTACAAATTCTGGAAAATGTGTGATCTCTGGATTTTAGGATTTCCATAATCAAATGGAGCAAGTTGTGTTGAAAGTCTTTATTGTGTCATTGCAACTGTGTGACAAAAATTTTGCTTTTAATGGCCATCTTTCATGCAAAATTTCTGTCTTTTCAATGACAGACATGTCACTTACTGCATCCCCTGATGATTCATTTCTGGAAAGATCATGCAGATTGAAGTTAACAAATTTGGTCAATTAAAATCATAGAAGTTTATATATCTTAATTCTCTATTTTACCAGTTAAGCATAAATTGAGATTATTTCAACATCAACACAATTCAAGATCTTACCCAAATTTTTCTGATTTGTTAGAACCCATGTGGGATGTTTCTTAGTGTCCCAAAGTCAGTGGGTTTTCTTCAAGTTATGATCTCTTTTAAACTGCTGTCTTTGACCTCTGAATYTTACCAAAAGAAAGTTACAATATTTTTCTTTTCTCCAGAGTTCAGTTTTGAAACACATTGTATAAAATAATTTTTAATCCTATTCAAAATTTCTTGCATAAAAAAAAAAAAAATCCGCTTCATATTGTGCCAACATTTTGTAATTTTGTATTATGAAACAGGGAGACATATCTTTACTTTCAAGACAAGAATCAGTATGCATACACGACAATTTGCAAAATAATTTAGTTTGTATTCTGATCACAGTATTACCAATAAATTCATRATGGAAGGATTTACTCTGAAAGACAGAATGTTCAACATTCTACTTCTCCTGWTTGGTTTGGGTGGTAATGACACTTTTCTTGCAAAATATTTGGGAATCCATATGGTCATCTCTGTACAAGGATTGGAAAAAAAAAACCAAAAAAAAACCTAACTTTCTTTGCATTTTTCTTTTTTTTTTTTTTTCAGTACAACTAATTGTTATAGCAGTATCAGTTGCAAATATAGGTGATTGACTGAATGTAAAAGGAAAATTTGGCCATCAAACACTGCTAAGTCCATGAAAAAAAAAAGATTTTTGTGTGGATAAACTAGTCAGGTCTACAGAAAAAAAGTTCTGTAAAACTTTAGTGATCAAAATWGATTATGTTATTGACTGTGTGAGGGTACAATGACACGCATATGCTGCTTAAACTTTAATATTTCATCATTTTAAATTCATATGATTCACTTGAAGGGCAATAACTGATAAATTGGGAGTGTCAAAGGAGGCATAAAATTCATAAAGCAGGAAAATAACCAGGTGTTGTATGGCATGATGATGGTTGCAAAAGAAAATCGTTCTCAGCTTCATCAATGTCATATAAGAATCTCCTTTTAAAGGTCAGGAACAGATTGAGGCCATCAMTGATAAGATATTATCCCTTGGCCAAGCCAGCTGCATCCCAGCCAAAAACCTGAACTCAAGATATATGTCATCCATGAGGGTTGGGGCTTAAATTGTCAGGCATCATAAAAACATAAAGCAAATTAATGTTCATGGACTGCTTCATGAGCTCATTGAAAATATAGCTAGATTAATCAATTTTTTCCTAAAAAAATCTTTTTTTTTTTTTTTAATTTTAAATATCACTAAGTTGACAGCTTTCTATAATTGTTCTCCTCACTAGCAAGCCAAATGAACATAAAAGTTTTCCTGTATTTTTAAGGCTCTTAGTTCTAGGGATATATTATATTTGAGTAATTTGATTTTCAGATTTACCAGTTCCCCTCCAGATCAATACCAGTAATAAATTTCCATGAAATTTCACGCCTTTCATGAGCCTTATCACTTTAGATAGCTTTGTGAA
>NW_026624507.1:44435-46906 GCF_030028575.1 Malurus melanocephalus
AGTTGGCTCTGGACATTGCTGAAAGAGAGAAGTGGCCAAAGCTCTACCTTTACACAGATTCATGGATGGTAGCCAACGCTTTGTGGGGGTGGCTGRAAAGGTGGAAAGARAACAATTGGCAACGTAAGGGAAAACCAATCTGGGCTGCTGAAGAGTGGAAAGATATTGTAGCCCGGGTGGAGAAGTTACCTGCGAAAGTACGCCATGTAGATGCCCATGTCCCCAAGAGTAAAGCTAATGAGGAGCACTAAAATAATGAACAGGTAGATCAGGCCACAAAAACAGAGGTGTCACAGGTAGATTTAGACTGGGAACACAGGGGGGAGTTGTTTCTAGCCCAACGTCATGAGTGCAGTGCTTTTGGCTTCCAGCACAGTCTAAACCACGACAGGAAGGAAAGAGGAGGAGATGTGGCCAGTGGGGAGAAGTTATTGGAGTTCCTCTTCAAACCTTGGGTTGTTGCTACATTTTCATCCAAATATTGCGAAGCTTCAATGAGTCACATGAGGTTTATTCTCCAGCCTCAAAGATCTTTCAGGTTGTTTTTTTTTTTTTTATCTCAATGGTTCTGTTACCTCGTGATTTTATTTCACAACCTCTCCACCTAAGCTCTCCTATCAGTGCACTCCCCTCACGCCCAGAGGTTTTCATGCCCACTTTTAACCTCCTAATCTACAACAGGTTTCTATCACCTCCTTTTTCATCACGTGGCACTACGCAGAAGTGTGTATCTTCATCATCTTTCCCATRTTTAGCTGTAGATGACAGATCATTTCACTCTCTCAGAATAAAGTTGTTTTACAACCCTTTTAATTTATCCTCACAGGTTAGATCTCTTTCTCCAAACATTTTGGCAACCCACTGCTGAACAAATCCATCATTGCTCCGAAAATGTGGTCTTGAAAATTGAACAGAGTGCTTTAGTCATGGCCCCATTAATGCTGGCCAGAGGTAGAGAAGAAATTCCCCTGATCTGCTACGCAGTTTTCCTTACTGCCCATGAAAATATATTTTTTTTTTTCACTCATTTTCAGCCCAGTGACCACAGAAACTCCAATTTCTTTCCATCACAGCATCCACCCAAACAGTCAGTCTATCCCTTACTTGGACCCTTCACAAAGTCATTCTGCACCAGGTGTAAAACTGAACTTCTGGGTTTTTTTTGGAATTTGAGAGTAGTAGTAGAGTTTTTAAAGCTTCTCTGGACTAAGTGCTAACATTTCCCATATTAAAGATTATGAAGGGATTTTTTAAAAAATCCCACAGTTGGCATGTTTTGAAGACTTTTTTTGTGCCTGTTCTCCTTAAAGTTGTCACCTTCAGCTATCCTGGACCCTCTCCTCAGTACATGGTATTTTTCAGGTCATTTTCTCAGTGCTCTTTCAGGTGAAATCCACTTGACCCTACGAATTCTGAGCACAGTCTCTGAACAAAATTTCTAAGTCAGTAGAGCACCTATGACAATGCTGATATAATGCTGATATAGTTTTTTCTTACCCTAGTCTACTGAGCTTCTACTCTATATTWYATATATATATWATATATATAAAATATATAATATATATTATWATATAGATTAAAGATATACAACATATTATATAATATAATTATATATTATATATATTATATATATTATATATTAGACATAGAATTATATAAATTAATGATATTATATATGTTAGTGATATATATATAAATACATATATTTTATATATATATGTATATATAGAGTGGGTGTATGTATGCTTACATTTTAAAACCTTCTCACTTCTGCTTAAAACATTTTTTTCTTAACAAAGAGCGCTTTCTACCATTTAATGAGGATATCCCAATTCCTGCTGAATGATTAAAAGCCTTTATAAAAAAGATAAATCAGTTGTAACGTTGTTGTTATCAGGCCAAAAGAGCACTTTCACAGCTGTAGCAGAGACTGTTAAGATTTCAGAGCTTTCATTCAAAGTCAAAATTTAGAGAAAAGAAAATTCTGAGTGAAACTTTTTGCGACACTGAAAGTAAGCTYTGTTTAACCAAGAGGTTTAGGCATGCACATGGAAAAGGAAATACATTGCTGCTCTCTAAAAATGGAAATTCTGCTTGCAGCAGCCACACCTGAATTACCTGGAGTCAGTGTGAAATTGCAAAATTTACTGCATCCTGCATGAAAAGCCATTCAGAAATACCACAAAAAGGCTGCAGAAGAAATTGTCTCATTTTATTAAGCTACCGGGATAATAAAAATATGTAAAAGTCATGCCTGGCTAAACTGAGTACCTCCATATCTATTTTTTTTTTTTCTTCTTGGGAGAGTGTTTCTGAGAGCAACTGAGGCAGAGGAAATCAGGAAGATCATATCCTACACCAAAGGAGATAACTCTGAAAAGGTGTGAGATACAGGCACTATGAAAAGTATTTCGAGGTGTAATAAACCTCACATCCTTCAGTTTAAGGAAAACTATTTCTTTGTAATGTAA
>NW_026624507.1:48134-49666 GCF_030028575.1 Malurus melanocephalus
AAAAAAAAAGGGCATATTAATGATCATGAAATGCTGCCAATTCTAGGTGATGGAATGCATAAAATATTAGATAATCTATATAYGTAACGGGGAAAAAATATTTGGCCATTTTTTTTTTTTTTATTCTTAGGCACCATCTTTTTGTCTGAATATTTGTCTTATTAAAAATCAATGTACTTTTACCTTTACTACTATTTTTATTTTCATAAAATTATGGCACAGTTGTATCACCTGCACCTCTAGGTTACAATATTTTAATAACCTTAACAGGGTCTTGCATTGGTGTGCAACTTCCCTGATTTCTCTTAGTCAAACAACAAAGTTTGATCTCTTTAAGCCCAAAGCAACAACAAAAACCCTCAGCCACTTTAGTCTTCATGGTTATCTTAGTTACTCTTAGATCACTGTGAAAACTTTGCTCCTTCACCTGAAACCTTAAGTAGTTCATCTGAAAAAAAATTAAGGAAAACAACAAAACTTAAAATTTAATACGGAATACTTTGTTCATCATATTTTTTTTCAGAAATTAATAAATTTTAAAACTATTACTCTTTTTCTATGGCATCACCCTGTTTTTCTAAGGTGTAGGGCTTTTTTTTTTGTAGTTAAACTGTTAGCTTGGGTTTTTTTGTCCATGTCGATGCACTGTGAGAAAAAATATTTGAAATATAATTTCCTCCTTTCTAATAATTCCTGAARATACTTATAGCTGTATTAAAGTGTAGAAATAATATATTATTTTAATATTATTAATATAATATTGATTGATTATTTTAAGGGATAAGTTTGTGGAAATCAGAGCTGATAATAATTTCTCGATGTGTTGATGGGAAAAAAAAAAAAAAAAAAAAAAAAAAAAAGTAGGGAGTTTCTTTCATATCTTTCTTTCCACACCACCTCCTTGAGTTTCTTTCATATTTTCCTTTCCACACCACCTCCTCCTGTGAGACAGACTGTGAGCAGACACGATGTCACCTCGTGTTTGGAAGGGGCAGACGTGAGAAAATGATCGAGCCGTCCCCACTTTGAATATCCCTTCAAAAAGGGATATTTTGTGCAATCAGTGAAAAGCATCAGATGAAGAAGGTCCCCGTTCCTCTATGTGACTCTCACACTTTGTAAAAAATCACAGCTTGGACTTCAAGGTTTTTCCTGATTTCTTAAACACTTCAGTCTTCTCTCAGCAGTGATGAATTTGGTGAGTGAGTGTGGTGAAAGCTGTGGTGTTAACACACTTGACCCAGAATTTTGCTGRAAATACACTGAGGAACATTTAAAAACCAGCAACACTTAAAAACTTCTAAACTCCCTTTCTGAGTGCATCATTTGAAGCAGCAAAGCACAATATTTTACCATTCTAATAGAAATTCCTCTTTTGTTTTAAACTAYAAACTTGTGTTTGCACCTTTGGCTGTGTAGCTCACCCAGTTTTCTTCATACCCATTCTTACTTTGGGTTACCACTTCACTGTGGCCCCAATTTTCAAGGTATGTAAGCATGAAAATAACTTTATTTGCTGGCAAAGACTAAAT
>NW_026624507.1:52463-53386 GCF_030028575.1 Malurus melanocephalus
CTAATTTCTGTTCCAATTTATTCATTATTGTATTATTCTTATTCGGCTGTGCACAGCACAGCATGTGCTATACTTTTTAAGGAATTTTGGACTTTAATTTATGTTTCCTTTCAAAACTAATCATCTGTAATCATAATTCTTACCCGTGTTTGCAAATCTTTTTCCTTATGTTTTCTCCTTTTTTTCCTCTTTTTTTTCTTCAAATGGTTTGAAAGTGACTTTTTGAAGTGTCATGAATCTGATGAAAGTGATTTGTGTTTGAGATTTTTCTCATGCATGTGCACGTTTGGTTTCCCTGACTTTTATTTATGCCAAGTGTCCATGTAAAACTTAAYCTGGGATTTTATGATCCAGGATTTTAATTTTTTTTTAAATATAATCCATAATTTTGACTATCTTGACAATTATTTTTTTAAAAAAATCATTTTCATAATCATCCTTTTTTTTTTTTAATCATAAGCTTTCTTTGAAATATACTGAATTCACAAGAATTATTACTTACTATATTGTCTGTTGTTGGTGGGATGAATTTCACACTGCATTTTTTTATCTTGGATGATGGGTTCTGAAAAGTACTGAGGCTTCTTTATAGTAGGAAAGGTGAATTTTTATTTTGGGCACACAGGAAAATATTACTGAAATAAGATAACTGCAGAAACTAAAAAATTATATACGAAAGACATGAGTGTGAGAAGAATATGAAATTTTTAGCCTTGGCAGAAGAGTAAAGAAGATAAAAGTTGACAAAAGAAGAGCATCAAGGAGGGTTTAGAAACCATCCACAAGATTCAGTGAAGATTTTGGCTGCTACTACATAAAATTTTTCCTTCTGGGATGTCACAAGAAGAGGGAGGGAAAAATAGAGCAGGAAACTCATATTATTATAGTCAGTTTGGGTGTAAAAATGTGAAAGTTTGACACTT
>NW_026624507.1:58016-59158 GCF_030028575.1 Malurus melanocephalus
CCCCAAAACCAAAAAACCCTCTGCTTACCCAACCCCTGTCAGTTCTGCTCTCTGTTTAAAAGTCCTGTCCAGATGTGTGCTCTTTTGAAAGGGCACTGATCAGAGTGGCAAACCTGTAAAACATCTTTGTCCCAGCCTCATAACAGCACTGCTATTTAAGTAATCTAAACAGAATATTCAATAGGTCACCATTCTCAGAGTAATTTATGACTTTTTGGTAAGAACTGCGTTTTTGCTTCGTTTTGTTCTTTTCGCTGGGGACAAAACCTTTCCTCCTGGAGCGTGACTTCATCCACAGTGAGTTTATGGGTTTTTATTTCTCTGTTYAAATCTCAGGTTTTTGAGCTGAAGTCAATGATTTAAATATATTGCCAGTGCTGGGTGAAAAGATTCTACAGAGTCAAAATTTCATTTCCATGAGGAGATGTCATGCTTGGGACAGTGGGAGGTGTCCCTGCCCATGGCAGGGATGGCACTGGATGGKATTTAAGGTCYCTTCCAAYCCAAACCACTCTKTGACTSTSTGATTTTAGGGTTATTATTAAGTGATCCCTGCCCTAGTGGCTCCAGTTTTGGTCTCATATTTCACTTTTAATGGTGTTTTATCAGGAGCAGAATTCCTCTTTTCCAACACCTGGAACAGCTGTTCTGTCCCCCACCACTTTAGGGGTGTTGAAGAGAAGTGTCTCCATTAGTCACCAAAAAACACTGCAGCAACCCCAAATATTCTTGCCAAATGAGCTATTTTCCTCTTTCATTATCAATGAAAATGAAAATAACAATGTTTTAGCCAACTTGTAAAATTAACCATGGGGCTTTACTGAAGGCATGCTTCTTCTCTCTTTTGAGACATCTGAAATACTTTTATTTGTATATATGAAATATGTTTCCAAATGTAATCTACACTCCAGAATATTTATTTTGAAATAAATTAGGGGTCACATGTAGATATGAGCTGGCACACACAGAGGAACAACTGCACACTGGCACAAAAWAATTTCATTTGAAGCAGTATAAAGACCTTTAGCTTAGGATGTTGGTTTTTTAAAATACTGTCTGAATGTGACAAGCTTTGCATTCAGGACATAAAAGTGGATATTTCAATCACTTCAAGCTGCAGAAAGCAAGGATAGATGACTTGA
>NW_026624508.1:0-1113 GCF_030028575.1 Malurus melanocephalus
TTTTTCTGTAATTACTCTTTTTTTTTTTTTTTTAATCTTTTCTTTTTTCCTGTTAAAAAATGTGCATGTCGGAGAGCGGGCGAGGGGCAGGTGAGAGGCTGGAGTTGGGGGGCTGAGGGGGTGGGGACCCCCCCGCACCGCAGCGGGGCTGGGGGCTTCATTTTGGCCCCTGTAACAGTCGGGCAGAGAATGGGGGAAAAGGAGGAGGGGAGAGAGGGAGGGATATGGGGGGAAAATAGGGGAGGGAGGAGGAAAATGGGGGAAGGAGGGGGAAAATGGGAACAGGGGAGAGGGGAGTGGATTGCAGAGGCCGAGCTGCAGGAGAAGGGGAAACCCGGGGAGCAGCAGATTTAGGCGGGGGAAGGAAAAAGGGGGTCCCTGGAAAGGGGAGGTGCTGCAGTTTTGAGGAGGGGAGGTCAGGAGCACCCCGCTCTGCCTCCCCCCGACCTGTGCCCCCCACCCCAGGAGCAGTGACCCCAAATCTCCCGCCAGCCCCGACCCCGATTCGTTCACCCCGGTACCGCACCTGTCCCGGGGGCAGGAGRGGGTGAGAAAGGGGAATGGAGGRGAAAAGGAAAAGRGGGGGGTGCCCAATGTAAAGAAATTTAAAATAAACCAAAGCCGGGTCTGGCAATGAAGACGCCGAGGCCTGCGACCGGGGAGGAGGGGAGGGGGGGAATATACAGGTAATAATACTGCTCACATAGAAAAGTAATAATCCTTCATTTGTACATTTATACAGCGGCTCGTCGGCCTCCCCAACCCCCGGCCCACCCCTCGCCCGCCCCTGCGGCGGGGGGCTGTGCCGGGCTCCGCGGCCCCGCGGCCCCTCGCCCCCATCCCCCTATGCCAGGGGGTCTGCCAGATCGTCGTCCCCCCGTGCCAGCAGCTCCCTCTTCTCGTCCGTGCTGGCCAGGGAATTGCGGCTGTTGTGGGCGCCCATGTACAGCGTGGCGTAAACCGGGTTGGTGAAGTTGGTGGGCTGGGGAGAGAGAACGGGGAGAAGGTGGGWGGGGGCACGGGAATCGCTCCTCCATCAGCCACGAATTGCTGTAGGCAGGGGTGTACCCCGCCTTGGGGTGGCTTTTGGGGAGAGCCCATATAGGGTGGGAG
>NW_026624508.1:3535-5632 GCF_030028575.1 Malurus melanocephalus
CCCCTCCTCCATAAATTTATGGGTCACTTCTCCCCTCCCCCAAAAATTTTTTGGGTCCCTGTCCCTCCAAGGCCACAAATTTGTGAGTCCCTGTCCCCCCTATACCACAAATTTTTTGTGTCCCTGTCCCCTCTCTACCACCATAAATTTTTTGTGTCCCTGTCCCCACTCCTCCATAAATTTATGGGTCATTTCTCCCCTCCTCCAAAAATTTTTTAGGTCCCTGTCCCCCCAAGGCCACAAATTTTTTGTGTCCCTGTCCCCCCTCCTCCATAAATTTGTGGGTTCCTCCTCCCCCAAAAATTTTTTGTGTCCTTGTCCCCCCTCCTCCATAAATTTGTGGGTCCCTGTCCATCACAAATTTTTTGTGTCCCTGTCCTCCCTCCTCCATAAATTTATGGGTCACTTCTCCCCTCCCCCAAAAATTTTTTGGGTCCCTGTCCCCCCAAGGCCACAGATCTGCAGGACCCTCTCCCCCCTTCTACCACAAATTTTTTGTGTCCCTGTCCCCTCTCTACCACCATAAATTTTTTGTGTCCCTGTCCACCTTCTGCCACAAATTTGTGTCCCTGTCCCCTCTCTGCTACAAATTTTTTGTGTCCCTGTCCCCCCTCCATCACAAAATTATGGGTTCCTCTCTCCCCAAGGCCACAAATTTGTGGGTCCCTGTCCCCTCTCTGCCACAATTTTTTTGTGTCCCTGTCCCCCTTCTTCCACAAATTTGTCTCTCTCCCCACTCCAACACAAATTTTTAAGTCCCTGTCCCCCTTCTGCCACAAATTTTTTGCATCCCTGTCCCCCCCTCTGCCACAAATTTGTGGGTCCATCCACTCTGAGGCCACAAATTTGTGAGTCCCTGTCCCCCCTCCACCCCAAAACGGGTTTAGGATCCTCACAGGGACACCAGACAGCCCTGGCTCACCCCCAACACCCCCCAAATCACATCAGGGAGTGGATCCCCCACTTCACCCCCCAACTCACGGCTGCTCTGCTGCTCTCCCACGACAAAATCCTCGCAGCGGGCGCCCGTCATCCCCGCGGGACACCTGGGGTGGCAGGGAGAGCCGGGATTAGCGGGGCAGGGCCATGCGGGGAGGGAGGGATGGACAAGGTGGGCACACACYTGGGGTCAGTCAGGTGGGGAGGGGACACACACACAGATCGGGGAATGTCAGTGATGTTTTGGGGGGCAATCAGCCCGCCTGTCCCCCCCTCCCGTGCCCACCAAGAGCTTCCCTCCTCTCTTACAGGCATTCAGGGAGCTGTGTCTTGTCGCTGATGGAGCAGGTGCCACCGTGCAGGCAGTAGTTGTCACAGGTCAGGCAGCTCGGGGCGATCTTGCCGTCGGGGCAGCTGTGGGGCACGGAGGATCAGCCCTATGGGTATCCCTGGATGTTCTGTGCCCCCCCTGATGTTCTGTGCCCACCCTGGATGCTCTGTGTCCCTCTGGATGTTCTGTACCCCTCCAGATGTTCTGTGCTCCCCTGGATGCTCTGTGCCCCTCCAGATGTTCTGTGCCCACCCTGGATGCTCTGTGTCCCTCCAGATGTTCGGTGCCCCCAGATGTTCTGTGCCCCCCCGGATGTTTTGTGTCCCTCCAGATGTTCTGTGCCCCTCTGGATGATCTGTGCTCCGTGGATGTTCTGTGCCCCTCCAGATGTTCTGCACCCCCCCCAGATGTTCTGTGCCACTCCAGATGTTCTATGTCCCCTGACTGCCCTCTGGTCCCCAGATGTTCTGTGCCCCCAGATGTTCTATGCCCCCCTGGATGCTCTGTGCCCCTCCAGATGTTCTGTGCCCCCCTGGATGTTCTGTGCCCCTCCAGATGTTCTGTGCCCCTCTGGATGTTCTTTGCCCCACAGATGTTCTGTGCTCCCCAGATGTCCGATGCCTCCCAGATGTTCTGTGCCCCTCCAGATGTTCTGTGCCCCTCTGGATATTCTGTGCCCTCTGGATGATCTGTGCTCCTTGGATGTTCTGTGCCCCTCCAGATGTTCGGTGCCCCCAGATGTTCTGTGCTCCCCAGATGTTCTGCGCTCCCCCAGATGTTCCGTGCCCCCTGGATGCTCTGTGCCCCTCCAGATGTTCTGTGCCCCC
>NW_026624508.1:7105-8828 GCF_030028575.1 Malurus melanocephalus
TGACACCCATCCTCCTGATCCCCACTGCCAACCCCAGATATCTCCAGCTGAGTGACACCCATCCTCCCGATGTCCCCACTGTTGTCCCCAAGCATCCCCAGGATTAGTGGGGGACACCAATCCTTCTGATCCCTACTGCCATCCCCAGACATCCCAAGCTGGGGAACACCCATCCTTCTGACCCCCTGCTATTGTCCCCAAACATCCCCAAATGATGGACACCCATCCTCCCGATGTCCCCGTTGCTGTTCCCAGGCATCCCAAGCTGGGTGACACCCATCCTCCCGATGTCCCCATTGTTGTCCCCAAGCATCCCCAGGATTAGTGGGGGACACCAATCCTTCTGATCCCTACTGCCATCCCCAGACATCCCCAGCTGGGGGACACCCATCCTCCTGGTGGCCCCGTTGCTGTCCCCAAGGTGAGTGCCACGACGCCCCCGTTGCCATCCCCAGCCCGCGGGGGCACTCACGGTACTGGCAGCGGTCCCCGATGAAGGTGGGCAAGCAGCGGCAGGTGGGCTGGTTGCCCTGGTTGACGGTGCAGCTGCCGTTGTGCTGGCAATAATCCGTGCACACCTGCTGGTTGCAACGGGGCCCGGTGAATCCGGTGGGGCAGCGGCACGTCGGCATTCCTAGGGTTAAAATCTTGTTAGCTCGGCGTCCATCTGTCCATCATCTGTCCGTCTGTCCGGCACCAGGCGTGACCCACCTGAGGGCGAGGCGGCGCAGGTGCCCCCGTTCTGGCAGTAGTCCCAGCACTGGTCGATCTGGCATTTGTCACCGTTGTAGCGGGGTTGGCAGCGGCATTTGGCCTGCTTGCGGGCGTTGAGGAAGCAGCTGCCGCCGTTCAGGCACACCAGGTCACACGTGTCGGTGGTGGGCACTGAGAGGGAGGGATGGGGGGCGTGGAGGTGAGGGGGATCATGCTGGCAGGACAGCCTCGTACTCATCATCATCCTCATCCTCATCCTCCTCCTCATCCTCATCATCTTCATCGTCATCCCCCTCCTCATTCTCATCATCATTCACATCATCATTGTCATTGTTATTGTCATCGTCATCCCCATCCCCATCCTTATCCTCATCCTGACCCCTATCCTCATCCTGACCCCCATACTCATCCTCATCCTCATCCTCATACTCATCCTCATCCTCATCCTCATTCTCATCCTCATCCTCACCCCTATTCTCATCCTCGTCCTCGCCCTCGTCCTCATCTCCCTCCTCATCTTCATCCTGACCCCTATCCTCATCCTGACCCCCATTCTCATCCTCATCCTGACCTCCCTCCTCATCCTCATCCCCATCCCCATTCCCATCCCCATCCCCATTCCCATCCTCATCATCCTCATCCTCATCCTCATCCTCATCCTCATCCTCATCCTCATCCTCGTCCTCGTCCTCGTCCTCGTCCTCGTCCTCATCCTCATCCTCATTTTTGTCTTCGTCCCCGTCCTCATCCTCATCCTGACCCCCAGTTTCATCCTCATCCTGACCTCCCTCCTCATCTTCATCCCCATCCTCATTCTCATCCTCATCCTCGTACTCATCCTCATCCCCCTCTTCATCCTCATCCTGACCCCTATCCTCATCCTGACCCCCATTCTCATCCTCATCCTGACCTCCCTCCTCATCTTCATCCCCATCCCCATCCCCATCCCCATCCCCATCCTCATCCTCATCCTCGCCCTGCATCGTCATCATCGCCCAGGAAAACAGAG